>NW_011500183.1:0-101845 GCF_000495115.2 Populus euphratica | reverse complement strand
TACCCTGTCTCTAGGATTGGACAGAGACAGGGTAACTACTCTCTCATCCTACCTATAAATACAGGGGAAGAAACAGTATATAAGAGGATGAATTTTTTTAGAGAGAGGAGGGGGTGAAGAAAAAAAGAACTAAAACACAAAGAGGGAAAGAAAAAAATAAGGGAAAGAATAGAGAAGAGAAAACATGGAACAACCAGAGAGAAATATTATAGAAAAGGAGGGGATATTGATAAGGAAAAGACGTTTTAAGAGAAAAACATAGGGGAGAATAGAGGAAGAAAAGGGAAGAAGAAAGAAAGAAAAAGAACAAAAGGTGGAGTAGAAAGCAGATAAAAAAACAGAGACCAGAAAGAGATAGAGACAAGGGGAAGGAAGAAAAACCAGGAAGAGCAAACAATTGAAGGGGAGAGAAGACACAGAGATTGGTGTCTCTGCACAGAGAAGAAGAACAACTACAACCGCCATCAGGCTTCCCAGCCGTCGTCACCACCACCACAAGCCACCATCAACCCAGCTCCTAGAGCGCCTCCACTTCAGGTAATTCTCTCCCCCTCATCTTTGTTTCCTATCTCATCTTCTTGCATGTAGAACATACATTGTGCACATTTCTGCAAATAAGGACAAATAATTACTCGGTTATTGTACATGAGTAGAGTAAGCGGCTACTTATAATGAACTAGTTACTGTGCATAGGCACAATAACTAGTCCGGGTTGGATCATTAGCCTAGTCCATGCGGTTGGGTTGAGTCTAGCCCAATATAAAATAAAATATATTTTATTTTAAGTTGATCTCGGACCAATTTCTTTTTGGGTCGGGTCCGACCCGTTCCAAAAAAAATCAAAAACATAAAATAATTTTTTTTATTTTCCCACATCTTTTATACTGAATTTTCTTAATATTAGTTTGTATTTTTATATCGTAAAGATACAAATTCAATATTAAAATACCTTTCATCAAAACAAAAGAATAATAAAAAAAAAAATCATGCATACAACCAAGTCTCTAAAAAAAATCATATCATATTTTTATAGAACAAAGAAAAATCCAAAAAATATTTTAGCATGCATTTTGGCTTTAATAATCAGTTTATTAAAGTCACAAAAACTTGACGAATATTTCAAAAAATTCAAAAATAATATTTAGTTTTGTTTTAGTATCAAGAATTATGAATTTATACATAAAACGTATTCTTGATATTAAAAAGGTAGTTCTTTTGTTGACGTTAGGACGATTAGGTTTTACCTGATAAGATAATGATCTCCTTACCAATAAAGACTTTTCTTAAACTATAGACACACCAATAATTAGAAATGCAATAAAACCGTAGCATGTATTAGATAATTAAACAATACAGCCTACCTTAAGTAGAACATATTTGAGGTGCTAATACATTTTCTTTACGCCATCAGTCTCCGTGCCCGATCTTTGAGACCAATTAGAATTTCTAGTGACCAAAATACTAGACGAAGGCTTTCATTCCTGCTTTCCACTAATAAAAGATAAGAATTCTTTATCTTCTCATGCTTGCCATATAGACATTATAACCTAAGGGTGGATATTTAACTGCGACGCCACACACGTGCGATAGTTACCATTGAATATTGTTACTGCTCTTCATCGAATTGTTCTCGGTTGTAAAAAAAAAAGATTTTGAGATCATTCATGCGTCAAAGAATTGATTCAACCCAACAATTTAAGTTTTTGGTTGAAATCTTAAAATATAATTTATATTATTTTTTAATATACTTATCAAGTATGAAAAATCTTTTGACTTGAAACTTGCATGGGTTTATATTAACTTGTATTTAATTTTATCACATAGAATATAAGTAATAAGATTTGAATTTATAACTATTTGATCAATAAAACTCTATACGATATTAAAAAACTACATCAACTTAATAATTTAAATTTTTAAATAAAATCTCCATATATATATATATATATACACGCGCGCACTCAATTCTCTATTCTCTAATATCATACTTTGAAAAGGGAGGAGCTTGCTCAGGCTTTTGATTCTCTGTATGAGCCAGCTGACTCTTTGCTCGAGGCTCCGGATACTATTTATAAATATGCAAACCAATAGTGCTCCTTAAAGGCTGAAACATCATATTCTGATGAGGAGAGCAGCAATGAAGCCAGTGGAGATCTTGATGCAGAAGGACCTTTAGGCCCTCCAGTGCTCAGATTTTGTAGGTATCATCTGGGAATATAGCTTGGTCATATGCTGTTCTAGGGCAATTGGACCGAATTTTGTTTTCGAAAGTGTAGAGAACTCTGAGCCATTCTGAGGAGCAGAGGCTTTCAGAGCAATACAGAGAGGATGTCATGTTTGCTTCTCAGGCTCATCTTGTGAATCAATGCTTGAAGCTCGAGTACCCCATCTGGAGTTGTCACTTGGGGGCAGTCTTGAGGAGAAAATTGCTCGTGCTGGAAAAACTAGAAGGTTTAATCAGAAAACAGAACTTCTTTATTTCGGAAGGAAGTTGCTCGTCTCCTGGTGAGCACTGGCCTTGGTTGGGTGAGAGAATATGTTGTGGACGGGCACCCAATGGATGCTGTTGTGGTTGATAAGAAGATTGCTTTGGAGATCGACGGACTAACTAATTAATTTCTCCAGGAATACTGGTTGGTATCGTTACCAGGTAGAAGACAATGTTGAGTTATCTGTTTGTTCTCGCTCTGCTATTTTGCTTTCAATTTAATCATTTATCCTCTTATGTTCTGCAGGAGTGCCTTTAGGAAATACCATGCTGAAACGGTCGTACATTGAGGCTGCTGGTTGGAAAGTAGTATCGCTGTCTCATCAATAGACGAGCCCCTTCTTCTCACAATCCAGAAGGCTTCAGTATTACGTATTGATGCGCAAAAAAAAATTAACAAGAAAAACTGACAAAACCATGAAGGTGAAAGTGTAACTGGAAAACATGGGGTGGTTAACTGTTTTAGGAGAGAACATCGATATAATATCCACGAAATCACATTGGCGTCAGTTTTCCAGGAAAAAAAATGTTTAACTTGATCATGTACATGTTGCTTGCTGGGAAGTAGTTAAAAGTAAATTAAATTAGGGAGATGGACGATTGTGCATAGTTACTTTAAAAATTGGAATCCATCTTGTCTTTTGAAGGTCACCATCCTCTATGCTTCTGCTAGATAACAAAACTGATCTAAGATATAAGATATATAAAATTCTTAAGAGTTTGAACCAAGGGAATGTTGTGTGCATCCATGCATGCATCCGTTTTGTATATAATAAGCACAGTGAACCTTTTGAGTTTTGGGAGAGCATTTTTTAAGAAATTGAAAAGGTAGAAGAGCTTGTAGTTAATAAGGAAGAGGAATGGCAAACCTACCATTATTTGTATGATGATGATGCATTACTTGTATAAATTGATAGTACTATTATATGTGGTTTGTTTGATTGAAGCAGTGGAGGAAATTAAGAGAAGGCAGTAATGAGAGATGGAGTACCAGAGAGAAATCCTCAACCTCAAGGAGCATGTAGGCGAAGAGAGTAGTAGCAGCAAAGATGCAACACCTCAAGGAGCATCTAGCTCGGTGGAGAGAGCCGAGAGGAGTGATGCATCATAATCAATCGATCATAAAAATTAATGGGCAGGGCATAAAGGAGAAGAAATGATGAAAGTTTTGGTAGATTCAATATATACTAGTTAGTCCTCGGTTGTTTTGTATGTTTATCTTTTTCAGTTCAGTCGTAAGAATCAATCAGCTGTAAGGAGGAGCAGCAGCAGCAGCAGCAGGAGGAGGAGGAGGAGGAGGTTGTGCTTTGTATCCTATCCATGCTGTTCCTGTCTCAGCCAGCCTTGTATTGTGAAATCTAAATAAATAAATATTGGTGGGAAGCTGAAGCAGAAGCTAGTTTTTACTTGACGAAACGGTGTCGTGAGTGCTTGTTATGAGTCGAGATGGAGAGAGCCGCGTGTTCCGTTTAGGGTGATAGGATTTCTATCCATCCATTACTTAACACTTGTGGTTTTTCAGATCTCAGACAGAAAACGCGTAAACGCGGATCTTTTGTCGGTGAGTACGCGTGTACACACCTCATCCTTTGGTCAACTATGTCTTTTTGTAAGCGACATGATAGCTCGTTACCACTCCCATTACACACGATCACACTGTCTCGTTCCATCATACGGTGTTGCTGCTGCTGCTTCTTGTATCTTGTAATTTCCGATTTCGGTTTCATCTTCAGGTAATCTCATTTCTTTTCTACCAAAACAAGATCATCATCATCTTCCCTCTTCTTTTTCGTCTTCTTTTTGTACCGTATTTGATCCATGCAAAGATTGAATTTTTTTCTTTGTTATGTTGAAATATCCATCATCTCACTGTTTTGATCTGCACTTGAAAGAAACAGATCAGATCTGAATCTCAGTTCATTTTGTTTCTGAATCACTGATACTTCTGACTTTGGTTTTCATAGTTATCATCTTTTCTTATGATGATCTGATACATACGATTAATAATTAGGAGATCTTAAAATTGCTACTTTGCTTCATTCATGAATATTGTTAATACATTAGTAATGTAATGTAATGCAGAACTCATCTCTGTTAATCTTTTTTCTTTTGATTAATTGGTATGATAATCAATCAAGTCAATTGCTTTATAATCCTACATTTGATCCCATATTTCTAATACATACGTACGCACATCTTTTTATCAACAGTTGCTAAATTGTCATCTGTTTTTCAGATCACACCACGATTCTCTCTAAAAAGTTTAAATAAAACGAAATATTTTTTTGTCAATTTTCTTGTAGAAAATGGGAGTCATGTCCTGTTATTTACCTCTTTTTATTTACCTCTTCTTTCTTTACAGCATTGTTGTCAGAGTCTTGAACCTATAAATGTGCCGTTGTGTCTGATTTTGACTCAACTGTATTTCATTAACCGTTCCAAAACTGCACCCATACAATACGGAGTTCGATTTTTCTTGGTTTTTTAGTAGCCCGTAACAGTGGTGGTTTGAGAGTTTCCCCACAAGCTTAACTTTTTTTTTGCTTCTTTCATCAGGGAGACGTATTGACCTTTGCATTTCATATATCAAAACAATGAGGATTGTGTTGCAGTTATTCATCTTTAGCTTACCAGTCATGAGTCATGAGCACTCTTCTTCTGCTTTTTTATTCATTCCCTCTTATGTGATATGTTTCCGTTTTCCTTTCTTTTCCTGGCTAATTGCACTGCTTCATTCTTATTTCGCTCTTTAACATTTGGAATATGCGCTGCTCGTTTTAAGGTATGGCTTCTTCTGACAAGCCAGAAATAGTTGATAGAGATGTCAAGGAGAAAGATCACAAGGAGGATGACAAAGATGAAGAGAAGGGTGGATTTATTGACAAGGTGAAGGACTTCATTCAAGACATAGGTGAAAAGATTGAGGGAGCAATTGGATTTGGGAAGCCAACTGCAGATGTCACTGAAATTCACTTCCCCACAATCAACCTTGAGAAAGCCGAGATTGTTGTTGACGTGCTTATCAAAAACCCAAATCCTGTTCCAATCCCTCTCATTGACATCAACTACTTGATCGAGAGTGATGGAAGGAAACTTATTTCAGGTTTGATCCCAGATGCTGGAACTATTCGTGCACACGGCGAGGAGACCGTCAAAATCCCAATTCATCTGGTTTATGATGATATTAAAAATACATATGATGACATTAAGCCTGGGAGTATAATTCCTTACAGGATTAAGGTTGACTTCATTGTAGATGTGCCTATTTTTGGAAGGCTTACTCTACCACTTGAGAAGACTGGAGAGATCCCCATACCTTACAAGCCTGATATTGATCTTGAGAAAATTAAATTTGAGAGGTTCTCCTTAGCAGCAGCAGCAGCAGGAGGAGGAGGAGGAGGAGGTTGTGCTTTGTATCGTATCCATGCTGTTCCTGTCTCAGCCAGCCTTGTATTGTGAAATCTAAATAAATAAATATTGGTGGGAAGCTGAAGCAGAAGCTAGTTTTTACTTGACGAAACGGTGTCGTGAGTGCTTGTTATGAGTCGAGATGGAGAGAGCCGCGTGTTCCGTTTAGGGTGATAGGATTTCTATCCATCCATTACTTAACACTTGTCGTTTTTCAGATCTCAGACAGAAAACGCGTAAACGCGGATCTTTTGTCGGTGAGTACACGTGTACACACCTCATCCTTTGGTCAATTATGTCTTTTTGTAAGCGACATGATTGCTCGTTACCACTCCCATTACACGCGATCACACTCTCTCGTTCCATCATACGGTGTTGCTGCTGCTGCTTCTTGTATCTTGTAATTTCCGATTTCGGTTTCATCTTCAGGTAATCTCATTTCTTTTCTACCAAAACAAGATCATCATCATCTTCCCTCTTCTTTTTCTTTTTCTTTTTCGTCTTCTTTTTGTACCGTATTTGATCCATGCAAAGATTGAATTTTTTTCTTTGTTAATTTGATCCATGCAAAGATTGAATTTTTTTTTTTTTGTTCTGTTGAAATATCCATCATCTCACTGTTTTGATCTGCACTTGAAAGAAACAGATCAGATCTGAATCTCAGTTCATTTTGTTTCTGAATCACTGATACTCCTGACTCCGGTTTTCATAGTTATCATCTTTTCTTATGATGATCTGATACATACGATTAATAATTAGGAGATCTTAAAATTGCTACTTTGCTTCATTCATGAATATTGTTAATACATTAGTAATGTAATGTAATGCAGAACTCATCTCTGTTAATCTTTTTTCTTTTGATTAATTGGTATGATAATCAATCAAGTCAATTGCTTTATAATCCTACATTTGATCCCATATTTCTAATACATACGTACGCACATCTTTTTATCAACAGTTGCTAAATTGTCATCTGTTTTTCAGATCACACCACGATTCTCTCTAAAAAGTTTAAATAAAACGAAATATTTTTTTGTCAATTTTCTTGTAGAAAATGGGATTCATGTCCTGTTATTTACCTCTTTTTATTTACCTCTTCTTTCTTTACAGCATTGTTGTCAGAGTCTTGAACCTATAAATGTGCCGTTGTGTCTGATTTTGACTCAACTGTATTTCATTAAACATTCCAAAACTGCACCCATACAATACGGAGTTCGATTTTTCTTGGTTTTTTAGTAGCCCGTAACAGTGGTGGTTTGAGAGTTTCACCACAAGCTTAACTTTTTTTTTGCTTCTTTCATCAGGGAGACGTATTGACCTTTGCATTTCATATATCAAAACAATGAGGATTGTGTTGCAGTTATTCATCTTTAGCTTACCAGTCATGAGTCATGAGCACTCTTCTTCTGCTTTTTTATTCATTCCCTCTTATGTGATATGTTTCCGTTTTCCTTTCTTTTCCTGGCTAATTGCACTGCTTCATTCTTATTTCGCTCTTTAACATTTGGAATATGTGCTGCTCGTTTTAAGGTATGGCTTCTTCTGACAAGCCAGAAATAGTTGATAGAGATGTCAAGGAGAAAGATCACAAGGAGGATGAAAAAGATGAAGAGAAGGGTGGATTTATTGACAAGGTGAAGGACTTCATTCAAGACATAGGTGAAAAGATTGAGGGAGCAATTGGATTTGGGAAGCCAACTGCAGATGTTACTGAAATTCACTTCCCCACAATCAACCTTGAGAAAGCCGAGATTGTTGTTGACGTGCTTATCAAAAACCCAAATCCTGTTCCAATCCCTCTCATTGACATCAACTACTTGATCGAGAGTGATGGAAGGAAACTTATTTCAGGTTTGATCCCAGATGCTGGAACTATTCGTGCACATGGCGAGGAGACTGTCAAAATCCCAATTCATCTGGTTTATGATGATATTAAAAATACATATGATGACATTAAGCCTGGGAGTATAATTCCTTACAGGATTAAGGTTGACTTCATTGTAGATGTGCCTATTTTTGGAAGGCTTACTCTACCACTTGAGAAGACTGGAGAGATCCCCATACCTTACAAGCCTGATATTGATCTTGAGAAAATTAAATTTGAGAGGTTCTCCTTTGAAGAGACTGTGGCAGTGCTTCACTTGAAGCTGGAAAATAAGAATGATTTTGACTTGGGCCTCAATGCTTTAGATTATGAGGTTTGGCTGTCTGATGTGAGCATTGGTGGTGCAGAACTGGCAGAATCTACCAAACTCGATAAAAATGGTATAAATTATGTCGATATTCCAATCACCTTCAAGCCTAAGGATTTTGGTTCGGCACTCTGGGACATGATTAGAGGAAAAGGCACTGGTTACTCCATGAAAGGACATATTAATGTGGATACACCTTTTGGAGCTATGAAGTTGCCCATCAGCAAGGAGGGTGGGACAACCCGCCTCAAGAAGAGCAAAGAAGATGGTGGTGATGATGACGATGACGACGAGGTACTTTAATTGTTAGATTACTTGGTTAATCATTCTTTTTCCATGTGCTGATGTCCTTGGCCACCCAATTGTTGTTTCTGTACTGTTATATGAGACATTTTATTGGCTTGATTCGAAATCTGGCTCTACATTGTTTTAATTTGATTTTCAAAGGCTTTTAAAGGTCTCTGCATGAAATGTTGGTTGAGACACGGTATATTTGCATCTGTAAATTATTCCATCTTCTCTTGCCTTGCTAGCCAATGACGTCATGACCTTTTCCCGAGGCCTAATCATGTACCTTATTCTAACATAATTGGATTGCCTACGTTAACTCAACCGTGCAGAATTGCTTGAGTTGCTACAATCATAACATACCATCAAATGAATTCCTTTAGTTTTTAAGTAATGTTAATGTATGGCTTCTTCTAACATGACAATGCGCAAGGTACTATAGTGGGATTAAGTGCCTTCAACTCTTCATGTTTACTGTTGCGCATTCTGTTATGATATTTTGTGTTTTTTCCTGCACTAAACCGTGTCAATAATTTTTCCTACCTTGTATGCAGGAATAAAAAACAGGCAGCGTCTGGAAGTTGTTTCTTCAAGTAGCTGTTGTTCGCTTATTGGTAGAGAGTCAGTACAATAATACATCAGAAGGTTATTGAAATGAAGGTGTCGACTTCTCTGCAATCTTTAAGCAGGGAAATCAGCTTCTCCATTTGTGCATTTGAGTTGTTGACTATGTCGCAATGCGGCACCTTCTCTGATGTCTTTAAACAGGGAAATCAGTGCCTCTATTTGTGTATGTGTGTAATTGTTGGCTATATTGGAATGTGGATTTATTAAAAAAAAAAATATTTTACCCTCATCTGCAAGCCGTGTTAGTTTTTTAGAGAATGGCAAAATCATAACTATATTGTTCTAATGAACCGTGTTTCACTGATGCCTAGGTTTTTTTTTAATAATTATAATTATAATTATATGTTGTTTGTGGGAAAACAGATGGATGGCAGCTGTGGGCTTACTTGCCTCAGCTCATAGTTTTTATCTGTTTTTCTTGTTAGTAAAAGGGATCTCGAAGAAGAGAAAACGCTATTGCCTGGTTGCATCGTGGGCGTTGTGTTAAGGCCAGCCCATATGCTGTCTTGCCTATGGATGGGCTCAGTGTATTGTACAACAGTGCACTGTAGGGTTACCCGTTTGGAACGTGGAATTGGACAGCACATTAACGTTGGTAATAGTATCCTGGCACATGTGGATTAGGACATTATCTCCGATGAGAAAACCTTGCCCCGTTCTGATCAGCCACGTCCTGTCCACCAGATGCATAATCTCATCTGTTCATCAAACGCACCTTGAGTCTTATAACTAAGTCGGTGTACCTCGTTCGATAGGAAAGGTAAGTCTCCACAACGAGAGTTGATAATTTGCAAGTAATAATATCATCCTGGGTTAGGCTACCAGATTGAAGAGGTTGGATAATACACTTAAGCCCTCCATTGACGACTCTTGCTCCGCTTAATTGATCAACTCTTGGGAATACACACACACACACAGGCAATTTGGCGAGGTAATATCAGCCAAGCTCGCCCTTCCTGGGTTTCCCAAGTAGCTCCCATCAGCATTAATTTAAATAATATAGCCTGGTTGGTTCAGGAAGAAAACCTAGCTTGACTGCTAGTCTGAACTCTCATGACAGTCAAAAGCAAGCTCGCAATCCTCAAGGGAGATCATGCAGCGATCAAAAGCAGAAGAAGCGAGGGTCCCTTCAAAAAACTTGTCGAAATGGGGCACACCAGTGTTTTCTTTGGAGACACTGTTGTTGTGGCATTTCATCAATTGGTAGGACCTTAGCCGTGGTTTCTTTTCTCTCACCGTTGCATGCCAGACAAATCAAGTGAGAGACAAGAATGGTGTGGCCGTTTGGACCTTTTCCAGGCCCCGTATCTTAATTTTGCGTTTTGCTTTAATTAAAACTTGCACTGGCAGGATGCTTGCTGTCTATAACACGAATTTTTAATTAGAGCTTTAAGAATTTAATAATTTTGCTTTGTTTAACAAAAATATTCAAGATGATGATTAGTTAGTTGCCAAAGATGGCCATGACTCAGCTAGGAGCATATCATTTTCTACGTTCCAACTGTGAACAAACAGAGAGAGGTGTTTGAAGGAATAGAAGAGGGAGAGAGAGAGGGCATTGCAGAAGCAACATGGTGGGTACGTACAGGAGAACGTCAAATCACGTACCTCGTGCACATTTCACAAGTGATGTGCAAGGCTAGGCTAGGCTAGGCCGAAATGCCATTCCTTGCTAGCAGGCAAGGCAGGAGCCAGATGTAATGGGTCTGCAGGCTGGGTTGGGTCCCAATCTCTTAAGTCAAATGTCACGCTAGCGATATGGGTTTCACTGTGCAGGGACAGTAGGCGGTGAATCGACTCGGACCAATACTGGCCCTAACCACCCTTGCTTGCCCACTCCACTCGTCGGGTGTCCATGACTTCCACTACTTCATTTATATTGGCCCAAATTATGCCATTTGGAGCCACAATTTCTTTTCTTGTTATTCATGAGTGCTGTGGTCGAGGAGTGTTTGTCTTCTTAATTGAAAATGTATTAATATGATATATAATTTTTTTTCTTTTGGTTCGAGTTAATATGAGATAGATTAAAATGCGTTTATGGTTAGGTGTGAGAAAAGTAGCATAATGTTGTTATACCGAAAAACACGCGATCGTTTATTGTTACTGTTGTTTTTTTCTCGCCAATAAAAGTAATGTTGTTTAAGAATTAGGTTGGTTTTTAGAAGATTGACGAATTTGATAGCCGGAAGAAATGACCGGAAAGCGGTGCGTCTACTTTTTCCAAGGAGTTGAATATGTGGTGATTACTATCACGCACCATTGGGCTGCTTTATGTGCCTAGCAATAATTAATTAGAACACCTGCATGTTCACAAGGCATGCATAGTACAAACAAGGCCCTCAAATCTTTACATCTTCGAGATTTCCTGGTGCTCAGTCAATGGCAATATATCACTGTGCATGCTAGTCGTCGGAGAAGCACAGCTAGCACAGTTGTCCAAGTCCAGCCACTTTTGAACTTGTTTGGCATCCCTTTTCATGCTTGCTCAACAGCTACATCAAGGAAGCTTCCATGGAGCTTCACTTGGTCCCCTTGCAGCCCCCTTCGCAAACCGTGTGTCTGTCACTAGCTCGTTCAAGGTGTGAAGTTTATTATTCAATGTCAAGATTCACGAGCCCCGCCTCGCCTCTCCTCTCTGTTTTTGTACAAAAGTGCCGAATGCTACATCCAAAAGATAATAATAATTATAATAACCCTTTATAGTGTAAGATGAAAAGTATTTGTTCCCAAAACAAAAACGTCACGAAAGTGAATGAGTTTGGTTTGGCTAGATGGGAATGGATATTGACCAGAAACGATCGAGAGGTGGGGTTGGTGTTCAATCAACGCACGTAGCTGAACCAACTTAGGTGTTTTCAATCCTAAACACCGAAATCAGACCGCAATTAATTTCAAGAATATCTTCTAGGTTCTTGCACAGGAGCTTAATTTGGACTTTTTTTGTTTTTACGAGGGAGATTCAGACACCTTACCTTAATCAATGGATCCTAGCTACTATGTACGTAGTTAGAATATATATATATATATATATATATATATATATGCAATGTATTTTGGCTATCCAATATGGTCGGTTGATAAACAATGGTTTTCAGCCGGATAGAAGGGTACTGCGGAATCTCTTTATCGATCGATCTATCACTTCATTCTTGACGATGAAGATATTGAATAATAATATTGTGGTATTGTTTTTTCTTCTTTTCTTCGAGTATTTTAGTCTTCCTGGTGCAGCGCAGCAAGAACATCTTGATCATGTTATTGTTTATTGCCGTGGTGGAACCTGCGATGCAATCCAAGCTAGTGGATGTTTTCGCGCTTATCTAAAAATATTTAAAATAAAATATCAAATTGAATGCTTTTCCACTCAAATATATGTATTTTTAAACACATGCAGTTCAAATTAATGCATGAATAATTAAGAGCTTTAGTAAGTTAAGCAAACCCACCATGCCCTCCCCTGAGGCACTTGCCTTTGCAAATCAATATTCATTGAACATTGACGTTGTAATTAAGTTCATTGTTTGATGAATAAGATTCTGAATTATTCATGAAACCTTAAGTAATGGGTTTTGAATGTACATCACAATCTTGAAATTGAAAATTTACACAGTTCTCTTTCCACTTTGTCTTTGACCAAACCAGCTCCATATACCCTTGGGAATCTGTCCGCCCCTTTTTTACAATACATGGGAGTGAAAAGAGATTCCATCCATGCTCTGATCCTTTGAATGCATGAACTTAAAATTAGAATCACTTGCAGACAGTATCCATTCCTCCCGGACATTCATGAGTTTTCAATTCCATCATTGTCACAGAGCAATGCCTGATGGTAAAGAATGAATGGGCCATGGCCTCTAGCCTATAGCCATTTCTAAAATATGAAAAACAAATTAAAAAGGGTGTTTGTACGAGGAAGGGATGGGCAAGCTGGTACGTACAGGGGGGGTCGGGGGGTCGGGGGGATACATTGAATTGGAGAAGATTTGGAGTTCCACATGGATATTGGCATATGTTCTTCTTCTATCTATCTAAACCACAGCATCTCCTTTCTTTTGTCATGCTTGATGATGATCGCATCTTGACCATTTCTTTTGGTCCACTACTCGACTTCTTCTAAGATTGTATACAGCAAGCCATCATGGGCTACCAAAAACCCTAAACTAAACGTTGCTACCAATATTTTATTGGTGTTTGTTTGAAATAACATATTTTTTAAAATGGTAGATATAGAAGATTAAATACTCAAAACAATATGTCGAACTCGTTTTTAAAAAGCATTCAAATCCAATTTCAAACACCCTCTTATCACCAAATTAAACTTGGTTTTCTGAGCTCGCGAACTATCTAATCAATGTCTTGTGCTCCTAATAAAATATTCACCAATCGAAATCCAAGCATTTGTAGCAGTAAGAAGCTTTGTTTTAATTAATCAGGAGGATGTCGCTTGATGAGATTAATAGATGGCTAGGCTTTAATTAAAGATGGATGAACACATGCCATGGCTAGGGGAATTCAATTGGGGGCCAGGAGCGGACCCATTTGACATGGCAGCTTAGGAAGTGAGAAAGATCCGATGGCATGTGATGAGAGAGAGAGAGAGAGAGAGAGAGATGGGTAGGCGTATGATTTTAGAACAAGACTCCTTCCATTTCAGACCCTAATGTGGATCACAAGAAAAAGAAGAACGTTGGGACTTTTCTTTTCTAGAGAGAGAGAGAGGCTGTAACATGTAATGCCATCACCACTTTCTAGAGAAGAGTCCAGGGGTGGTGAACCTTGGGAGACACATTGCCATACTTTTCCAAAATCAGCAACTTGCATGTCAGCAAAACCCCACTTGAATAAGGGAATTCACTGAACCCAACCCATACTCTCTCTCTCCTCCCCCTCTGACAAATATGTTGCGTGAATGTGAATAATAATCAAAATATCGCTACTGTGCTGCTAATAATGATACAAATACAGTGCAAGAAGCCAAATGCCATCACGGAATTCATCCTCTTTCTTTTCTCCCTCCCCATACCTTCCTTCCTTTCCATCCATCCGTTTTTCTTAAAAGAGAAAGAGATCCCTCTCCTTCTATCTTAGCAACAAAAAAAACTTGCACCATCAAGGAAAGAAATAGAAAGGGAGATGCTAAAAGTTTATGCTTGTGCATTCTATCTTTCTTGTTGCCTTGTTAGGGAATTCTCTCATTACTCTTATTACCACTACCAACTCCACCTCAACCTCCACCATCAGAAACCAAAGCATTTCTATCAGCATCACAGGTTACTACCTTGTCTCCCCCTCTCTTTTGAATTCATCTTTCATGATGTTTCACTATTCTTTTCTTTCTTTTTATACTTTCTTAATAACTCATCGTAAGCTAGCTTTAATGAGTTTCTTGAATTGAACAGTGTCTATTTCAAAATCATTATGATGACCCAAGTTTCTTTCTTCTTTTTTTTATTGCTATCTATGTTTAACATGAGTGGTATTTCTTAATTAAATCATGTTAGCCTTTGAACATGTAATCTTGTAAAGAAGAGGAGAAGATGAGATCTATGCAGCACATATATTGAATCTTTCTGAAATTTATATCTTTTTTTTTTTTTGGATTGATGTGTATGTTGGCTTCTGGTTAATAGAATCTTGGTTAAAGATGATGAATTTCTTGAAACTGATTGAATCTTTTCTGGTTTTTTCTTTGGAATCCAGTTGGATTATTTGGGACGACGTTTCTTGGTACTAAATTTCAAGGCACTTGATCAATTCTCCAGAAGCAGGAGGACAGACAAATTGTTCATAGTTCATACACATAGGCAATCATGGTTGAAAGAATTTTAGTTAGATTGTTGTTGTAGATTGGTTGAATCTGATACACATTAGTTTCTAGCAGTCAAAGCACTATCTATCCGCATTGAGATCCAAGAGGCATTAGAGTTTTTGGGGTGCTGGATTTGTGAATTATCTTCAAGGATAAGAAGCTGCTAGCTGTTGGTGAATCCCCCAAATTTACAAGCTTGGCTGAGGTGTGGATCATTGAAAGTATTGACGTTTATTGTTGCTGCATTAAGGCTGTTAACTCCATATAGTAATTGGAATCAAAGCTTAATCACGGAGAGTGATTCATCTGGTTTGAAAAGAATTGATTGTCCATTGATCTACTGCAAGAAACCGAAGCTGGAGATCTGCTCTGTGGCATTTTGAAATTAAGTCTGTACTTGAAAGAAAATAATCTTATCTGGGGTGCTGGGAATTTTGGAAGTTAAAAATGAGTTTCGAACATTCTGAATCAGAAACAAGAGTGCCAAGAAGTAGAATCAATCTGCATGACCGTTGTTCTAGCAGCATTATGGATGTGAGAGCAAGAAAGATCACTGCTAATAATCCCCTTGCTCCCCCTCCTAATGCAAGGAAAATGGAGTATAATCGATCTCTCTCGCAAGGAAGTAGCAGAAGGTTGTTGACTGCAAGCCATTTCAGCTTGGAATCATTGCTTTTGCTCATATGTCTTACTGCATCTTTGTTGATTCTTCCCTTGGTACTACCGCCGTTGCCCCCACCGCCTTTCATGTTACTTCTGCTACCAATAGGCATCTTAGTGTTGCTCATGTTCTTGGCTTTCATGCCTTCTAATGCAAGGGACATAACTTATACATGTATGTAAATGGTGCTTCAAGAAAATGTGTGCACCTTTGTCTCTTCGTACAATTTTTGTAACTTTCCTGAAATGTTAAAAACAGAAGATCAGTTCTTTTATTTCTTAGTCTTGAGCTATTTCTAACACGAGATCTGTGGCATTTTTTCATCGTTAATTAGATTTTTCAGGTAATCTTATGCTTAGGGCACAGAAATAGAGTTATTCATATGCAGCGGGATGCTGCTATTGTTTTAATAAATCAACTTCTGTCAGGAATTCCAGCTCCTCTGGTTTCCCTCCGGTTGTTTATACTTCGTCATCGGCAATGTTGGTGATGGAGTACAAGCCTCAAGTTGTTTCCTTAATAGTTTATTTAGAATGCTTGGAGAGCACAGTGCAAGGGATCCCAGTGTGGCCTAACTTGAAGATTCTACCCTTCTTTCTTCAAATTAAAGCTGCATTGCTGATGTTTACATACGTGATGAATGCGAATGTTCCAACCAAGATGGTCAAGTAGAAAGAGAAACAAACTTCCAAAGCAAAATCCTATTTAGGAAGTTTATTATAAATAGATTAATGTGTTGATAACAACATTTTTGTCCTGTCCTTTTTCTTTTTTAATGTATGGCATGGTGAAAAGTGCAATGTATTGGCAAGAATTTGAGAGAGAAACATGATGGTGGACATGAGGCAATAGCATGTTATGAACCATGATATGGTCACTTGCATTGTTTGACCTTATAGTTTGGTTTAAATAATAATAATAATATATTTTGCACTGATCTAACCTCATGTGGTGGCAACCCTTTTCACCAAGAGGGAATGAGAACGAGTCGAGATCTGACCCCTTTTAGATGCACCAGGTTTTTAGGCATTTGCAAATGACTATATTATAATTACAACACGATGGACAGATTTCACAGCCAGCCATCCCATCATCCCCGAGAATAATTTCACAGGTGAGGTCCATGGCCATCCGACGATTCATCACATATTAGATTCAATGGCTGCTGGTCAAATGCCATGTGAAACATCATTGCTCTAGACCACCCTCTCGGGTCCGGCTCACCTTCATTTGCATACCCTACTTTGATGTCTTTGTCTATATTTCCAACCACCAACCACCAGGCAAGCCACCCATCTTATGAACAGGAAGCAGCCAACGAATAAAACTTTTCTCCCTTCTTCGAAACCTGTCACTTCAACCACAAATGGAAGAAGAGAGGGAGAGAGGAGAGAGGATCCCACATACCGACCAAATCAAACACAAAGGAAGTGCAAAGAAAAATAAATAGGGGTAACTATCAGCTAATATGCATTCTCATTATTTATGTATATATTTATATATCAACCCTTTGTGTCACAGTTGCTCTCTGTCTTGCACATAATAATTAAACATGCACATGATTGATAAAATAATGATATAATGATTCCAGAGAGAACTAATAGTTTAGCCAGCCACATTATGGACGGAAAACTGACAACCTTAAGAGATCTGTCACCCTAACCACAGTTCAAATGTTTATTGTCTATGAGATATGGCGGGGAAAACTCTAGTCAAAATTCACAACACAAGATCTTCTAGGCCACGCCGCGGGTATGAACCAAAAAAGGTGGAAGGTAATGTTCCAAAACAGCCAAGAGTTCTTTTCCTTGGCTCACATCTTCTAAGGACCCACCCCCAAGTTTTCTAACAGCTTCAACAAGCTGACCCCTTTGCTTTTGTGAAAGTAAACAACCACCAGTTGCTACACACTCCCTGAACAATGGCAGATAAGCAACTGCCACTCTTAAAGGGCCTGGCAGATCCCTTAAGGATATAGGCGATCCACCCCAATTCAAAATCCTCACAAGATTCATGTAATGTTCTTGTCCTTGCTTTAATCCATCCAAGTATGCTGCCTCTGACCAGTGCTCTCGAAGAAAAGCCCTGAGCTCAGGGGCGACAGACTCATCATCAGACCGAGCAATGCTGTCAGCAACAGCATAAGTAGCAGTAGGATCACCCAAGAAATCAGAACGTAACAGAAATGCCACGCCATCAAGTGACCCGCCACTTCGCTCCCCAGCAGCCTTGAGAATTTCTATGCTGAGGGCAGCAAGAACATGATGAGGAACATGAGGGAGGAGATATCCAGCAACATCAACTTGGCTGCTAGAAGTCGCAGCAGTGAGAGCAAGGCAGAGTTCCATGTCACGGCAACCCCTTTTCACAAACCACTGAACAACCTGCATGCAACCCCTTTCAGCTGCTCTCATTAAAGGGCCCAAGAAAGCTATGGCATTGCCCTCTTCCACTAGACATTCCATCGTACCAATTTTGCAGTAGTGAGAAGCAAAACCTAGGGCCAGATCAACATCGACATCCAAGCTGTTCCAATGGGCAATCTAAACAGACAGATCCCATATTTGACATGAAAAAAAATTCAAACAAATAAGTCAGTTAAGCATACTTAAAATGATATTAAATTCCCAATACATCTCTCTGTGTGACACAAACAGGGACATGTGTGCGCATGGAAATAGACATTGCAGCCATGCTTTAGAAGATAATCAGTTGTGCAGGGTGGTTCAGAGGGAAAAAGACAAGGAAAAGGCATCAGAACAAAAACAAAAACGAAAAAAGCATATCTTTCGCAAATATAAAAGACGACGATTTATCTGGAATTTTTGGTTACTAATAAAGATTCACCACAGCATTTATTTCCTTCTTTACTACCATATGTGGAAACTATTTGCAGTTTTGCACAACCAAAGCCAAATTCATTTATGAGTATCATATGAAGAGAACAAAGAAAAGAAATTCACCCTAAAAATACCTAAAGAATTGCTAAGATCATTGATAAGATTCTAGCTGCATCTCTTGCTCTCTAATTAAAATAGAAAGATTATTCTTCCGAGGAAAATTGAAACCACAACCTTTCAAAATACTCAGTGAACATAAACAGAACAGTGCAGAAAGAAAAAGTTACATGTGTGTGACCAATTCACCTGTAACAGAATGCGCACAAGTTCTGTACTTCCAAAGCGAGAGGCTTCAAGGAAACACTGGTTGACATTGTCTGCACCCCCTTCAACCAACATACCAAGCAATCCTTGGATTGCAGCCGCTGATATCCCAGATGCCCAGCCAGGATCGAATGAAGTGGAGAATAAAGTAAGCGGAAAACAGGCTGCATCAAAGGCCTCTGTGAAATCCTTCCCTGTGAGTTGATTGCCAGCGAGATCAAGAAACGTCTTGAATGCAGACAATTGAAGTTGAATCTCAGCAATTGAGCTTTGAATCACCCGGTCTCTATTCACCTGGCAGCGAGAATGGAAGCCAATACATTTCAGAGCCCACTCAGTAAACTTTTGAACCTTGGCACTGGCTTCTGCCTTCAAGACCTCATCCCCATTGCACTCCTTAAGTCGCTCCTTCAATCTGAACAAAACGTGAAAGTAAAACAAAGAATGCAAGTCAACAGGATGCTAAAAAAGAAAAAAAAAAGCTTTCACTACACATGCTATCAAAAAAATTGTTGTGGCTGAAGTTTTGGTTTTTTTCATTTACAAATAAAAGCAAAAGAGGGGACAAAATTTTTCATTGTGCGCGTATGGTTTGTCATAGCTAATTTATAAAAAGACTGTTATTATAGTCTCAGAAATTAAGCACACTGAGCAGAAGCTACAAACTGAAATCTAAAGATACACAATTCATTCACTTGGTGAAGGATACATGAAAGGTACAATATTTTCGCCAAAGACTTTGCCATTTATAAAACAGAATTGAAAATCACATCAGAATCCAGCCGTTTCATGTGCATCCCCATCCATGTGGACAGACAGAATGCCATAAAAAAAATCATATTTCATTAATATTAAATCCATATAGGAACAGAAAATATAGAGAATATTTGGGAACCGCATTCTAAACAAACTATATGAAGAAACAAAGTAAATTCCCCCTTTCGCATATAGAACTGAAATTATTACAACCTCTCAGCATTTTATTTAATGCATTAGACCGATGGGTAGATTAAGGTTGCCGGATCAAATACATCAAGGACCAAAAGGTGCTGGGGGTAGGGAGGGTGAAGGGACAAAGAAATAAAGAATAATAGATCAAACACAAATGATGGCAAAATATAAATGTTATTGATGGCAAAGCACAACCTAAATCAATTTCTTATTTTACAGATTCATCAAGAACAGTGGATTACGAGATATAATTTAAGATTGTCCCATGTCAATATACAAAACATTGAATGATCCTTCATCATCAAGAAGAATGCTTCAGAATATGCCAGCACAAAAAAGATACCAAGTGCCAAAAATATTATAAATGGGCTTATAAGATTAACCATTGTACACACTAGAAAGAACTGCAAAATCAACCTAGCAGAAATCAGTAAAAGAAATTACAGAAGAACCTCATAACACAGTAGGCCAATCAAATACCATAATACAAGGATGCTAGAACCGTAGAATAGAGAATACAAGTTTTGAAAAATGACCCCAAGACCAAACATATGATGAATGCAATAATATAAGCTACAACATATACACAAGCTCATACATGCAAATGCACACACACACACATATATGTGTGTGCGTGTGTGTGTGTATCTATATATGTATATGTATATGTATATGTATATATAGATTAGCATGTCTAACACATAGGTATACTTATACACACTAATATAAACACATTCGACATATATTCTGTCCAAAGAAATGAAAAGGAAAACACTGATTGTTCCACAAACTAAGAAAAATATGCGACTATTTCATTTTTTCCGCAAATATACCTTTGGGCCATCACATTTACTGTGTCTTCAAGATGCATCGTTTGGCTCTGGCAGGCCGAAACACATGAAGCAAGAAAAGAAGTTCTAAGAGCAGCTCTAGTAAAGTCATAAGCACCATTGGCAATAATCTTCTTAATCAAACTGGTTATCCCGTCAAGCTCTTGTTGTGTGCTCAAAAACCAGATAGAGTCCAGTGTGATGCACAAGGCATCATTAAGGGTCTGTGGATCAGCCAACAATATCAAACTCTCAGCAGGCTCCCAGTCATGGCAACTCACTGCACTCTGAAACATCCGGCCCAACTCAATCCTATCTTGCCTACTGAGTTTCTTCTCCTGTCCAAAATTCTCCTTGTCGCCAATCTCAGATTCCATCGCAACCACATGTGGCTTGATTTTTGTCGCACTACAACTACAAACACCCGATACTCTTGACTCTGTACTGATATGGGGTGCTTCTCTTGAAAACACAACGTTACTTCCCTCGCCCATTTCCGATGAGAAACATTGAATTTCACTCTTTGGACTTCCAATTTCATTCTCTTCAGTTTCCATTTCCACAGTAAATGACTCTTCGGGGTTAAACACATCCTCCAGATGTATATCAGTCCCCTCCACCAACGCTGTCTCCTTTTCCATACTTTCCACTATACAACCACCACGCCAGCAAGCTAAAATGAAATTAAAAACAAAAATCCCAATCAGGCAAACACTCAAATATCCTTAACAATGCGATCATAAATACTTTGAAGTAAGAGAAAGTACAGAAAATATTGAAAAACCTAGTAAGAAATGAAGTGGCTTCTCCTTCTTCAAAATCCCAATTCCATCAAAACAAATGACAGATTACATTCAATCACCTTCTCCAGATGGCTCCATCCAATCAAAATAAGGAGCAAAAAGATTAAGCCCCGTAATTATAAATTAGCTTTTCAGGAAGAAGAAGAAAAAAAGAGTATCCGGGCCTCCTTGAACAACTTGAATCTAATAGCTGAAGTGCCAAAACGATCAAAAGGAGCAATCCCAATAATTATATAACTTCAAAGAGGATAGACACAGTTTCCATAACTAGAAAAGAACATGGATAAAAAAGAACTGAAAAGCAGAAACCCCTCCTCCGTCTTCAATCAGCATCACCAAGGATCCACAACCAGACCCTAAAACACATAACCCATTTGCATCAATAAGCAATCACCAAACAAAGTACTATCTTTTTCAATAAACAACAATTAAAAGCTCGAGAAATTAAGGAAAATAGAGGAAATATAAAGGGAATGAGAAGCAGTGAGGGTGTAAATAAAATAAAATAAAATAAAATAAAAGAGAGCAAGAGAGAGAGAGAGATTGTGAAGATACCAAGCCTGGGTTCTAAATTGAGAGATTTTTTTGGGCAAGAGAGAGAGAAAAGGGGGAAGAGAAGAGCTTTGCTGCCTGTGGTATTTTAATTACTAGCGGTAGGGAGAGAGATTGTTTTTGGGTTTTTTTTTTTTTTAATTTCTTTGGACACCAAACCAGAGCAAAAACTAGAGAAAGAAAAGCTTTGTCTTTTTTCTCTTGTTTAATATTTTTAATAATAGTTATTTCATTTTCAAGATGTGCTGTGAGAGAACAAATTGTCTAGTGATAAAATAGAAATAAAGAGGAGTGAGGGCGGGTATAATTATAAATTAAATACTATACAAATAAAGTTAAAACAATATTATTTAAAAAAAAAACTAAAGAAAGAAATCGGGAAAATGAATTAATTCTCCACCAAGTTTTATCAAATAAAGTGTTTGAAAGAGTAATGGTTTATTTCTTTTTAATGTATTTCAATTTAAAAGCATCAAATTAACATCTTTAAATAAATCTCAATGGTTTTAATGTATTAATAATAATAGATTGAAGAGATACCATGGACAGGATGAAATCACCATGAATGATACAACCTTGATGAGATGAGTGCGAGGGGAACAGGAAAGCGAGGGTCAGCAGTCAGCACCACAAAGGAGGAGGAATTGATTAATTAAGAGTAAGAAATGGAATATTTTAAAATTACAATGAGGATGAATGGCTCCTGAGGATGAGAGTCACCACCACGAATGAAGTAAAGAAGAGGGTGTGGGGCCCATGCTCACAACACCCCCCGCCACAATCATCGCCGTCCCCCTCCCCTGATTATCATTCCTCTCCTCCTCTTTTGTCCTTTCGTCTCTTCTTGGCTTCTCATCTCGCATGAGCACCATTCCATTGCTTGCACCAAATAATGCTTCAAGACAAAGGATTCCATAAATGAGATCTCGCAACTAACACCCTTTTCTCCATATATATATATATATGGTATTTGCTTGTTCATTGTTTAGGTGAGGGATTGGGCCCTGACAATTGAACCTAACTTAAAAGCCAGTAAGATATAAAGAAAAGGAAAGACATCAAGCTTAAATTGTCTCAATGGACTCAAGAGAAACTCAGGAATGAAAATGCAATCCAGATGTACAGCACCCTCCTAATTGTGAAGTTCAATACGGCTGCTTGAAAATCCCCAACTCCATGAATTGTCGTCTGAGAAAAGATGACTTCCAGCATTTAAAGTGGGTGGGAAACAAATATTGACCCACTCCCTGATTCTTTATGGTGTCAGCCTCGTTTCGCCGTTGTTGATGGCTGTTTGCAAGCCGGCTTGCCTATGCCATGACTGCTTCTTCACCACTTCTGGTTGTTCTTACTGCCATGCATGGCTTTTCATTCTTCTTCCTACATTCAACGACATTTGTTTCCGAGTTCATCGCCGAGGGACGGAGCTAGAATTATTTATTAGGGAATTAAAATTAATATAATAAAATGTAATATTTATTTTAATTTATTGTATATAAATTCTAAAATAAAATATATATAATTTAGTTTTATTTAAATAACTAACTACAAATATACAATGATTTTATTATAATATAAAAAATTTAAAACAATATCACATAGAGTCAAAACAATAAAATTAATTTTATCTTCGTAATATATCCATCACTTTAATATTGTTGGTCTTTATATCTATCAAATATAAAAATACAAAATATATAAGAAATATTAGCTAAAACAATACATTATTTATATTTAATAAACTTTGAAATAAAGCAAAAAAAATAATGAAGAATGATTCTTACATATTTATTTTAATTGTGCCCATCGTTCTTTTTATAAAATAAAAATCATTGATTATCATATCAATTATGAATCTTTCAGTAATTTTTTTTCTATATTGACAATCAAATAATTTACAAGAAAATTATCCTTCATTTGATTGTGAAGTCTTATTTTAACAATCTCTATCACTGAAAAAGCTCGTTAAGTAGTTGTTGTCAAAATAAAAAAAAAAAAGTTAAAATAAGTCGAATCAACCTGTTAACTAGCGGATAAATTATTGAATTTTCTATTTCAACCAATCCTTGACATAAATTAGCAATCGATGACATATTCTTTCACTTTGGATGATTAGGTATAGATTGGATGACATGTTCTAAAATCAAAACATATATCATAAGAAAAAATTGATGATTTTAATGGCTCTGCTTAAAACAAAACATAAAAATATATAAACATAATCAAAATGAATCAATAAAATATATCTAATTAATTAGAAAAAAATCACCATAACAAGAATTCAAAAAACAAATTGGTAGAACTAGTAGATTTAAGAAAAAAAATGAGCAAAAATGGTGGAATTATATATATATAAAAAAAAACCTCATCAAATTATTAACAAATATCTCAAAATAAAAAAAATAGATTTTAAATTTAAGTTACCTTGTTTTATTTGATGAAAGATGAATTAATTAGTAGCTTTGTTTCAATCTTTTTGTAGAAAAATTTTACTTATAATTTGTGTTTTTATTTGTATTTTTACCAGCTACAAGATTTATATTAGAGCTATACAAGGCAATGACTTTATAATTTTTTCTTTTCACATCGGTCAAGAGTAAATAAAAAAATCAAAAATAAAGTTACGTTTAATTACTATTAATAAGGTCACCTTTTTAAAATAAAAAATTCTATTAATCAAATTTTGTCATGTTATTTTTATTTTATTTTTATATAAAAATAAAGTGAAATTATTATAAATTACTAGGAAAATAATTTTTACATATGATTCTTGGTCAATGAAAATAACCGTACATGGAATGCAACCACCTGGAAAATAAAACAAATACAAAGATAAAAACTAAAAGACAAATCTATTTGGCAAGATTGCAAGCACAATTTGAAGAGTTACCACCTCCAGCTCACATTAATTATCTAATAAAAAAATTTAAAATGTCTTGAGGGGTGGGGTCCCTGTTGGCCTCCGCCCTTGATCTTGGATTAGATTGAAAATCTTGTGTTTTGTTTGATATAATATAATATAAAAATAACAAAAATAAAATAAAACATCAAGCATCCACGAACCATTATTCTTAAAAATATTTCTTCAACGCAAGGCACTTCATCAAGTTTCTTCTTTAAAACAAGGGCTATAAAGATAGTTAGACGAAGCAAGCAAACTTGGCAAACAATGAAATATACTATTGTTTTTTCAACATTTTTTAAGTGTAAGAGTGCATGATATATACAAGTTGTTAACATCTAATAATATAATAATAGATAAATTAAAAAATTGAAGAATTAATACAACAATTCAAAATAAAAGTGTTGTTAAGGAATTAAAAAATGGTTAAAATTTTATAAATGTTAAAAAATTAATTTGAAGTGTTTAAAAAGTTATAGCTAAACCCATGGAAACTATATCTTTTTTTTTTTTTTTAAGTTGAGTACATGAAAGCTAAGTTTTTTTCTAAACTGAGCCTATAACGGTTAGACTATTTTTAATGCAAAGTTCAAGATTATTATTATTATTATTATTATTATTATGTCATAAATATTATTATTTTTATTATAATTGAAGGTATTAATATTAAAAATGCTATTATTTATTTTATAAATATTAATATTTTTATTATAGTTCAAAGCATTAATATCAAAAATATTATTATTTACGGTACAAATATTTTTATTTTTATTATAATTAAAAGTAATAATATTTATTTTCATTATAGTTTAAAGTATTAATAACAAAAATATCATTATTTGTGATACAAAGATTATTATTTTTAATATAATTAAAAATATTAATAGTAAAACAATATTATTATTTATGGTCCCAACACATAGACAGGGCAGCCCAAACACTAGGTCTCACCATAGGACATGCAAGTCCAGTTGCATGTCTTGAGCAAGACAACCTTGCACTGGGTGTCCTTGTGTAGAGGTAATGAGTCTGACTCACGCTAGGACAAAGACAAGCTAACCTTAATATCACGTGACGCTTTCCTAACCAAACTTAAAGACAGGCCACCTCAAGTACCAGGTGCCCTCATGTGAGGGTGCGAGCTCGACTGATATTTAGGGCAGCCTCGCTAAAACTTAAAGTGAGTATCTTTTCCCGAAACATTTTTTTAAAGCCAAATGCATTCTAGTGAAAAAACAACCTTATCCCTTTCTTGTTACCCTTACAACTTTTTATAGCAAGGACTGAGTTATCATTATATTACTCAAATCTATAGTCCTATGAGTCTAGATAAATAATAAAAAGAGTATCAAATCTTTTTAGTATACTGTGTAATTTAAATGTAACATAAGGAATTGTCTATTATACAATATATTAAAAGTAAAAGGAAATGGTAAATTACAGTAGAAATTGTAATTTTGTAATATTTTTATTTTTTGTTACTATTATTATTATTGTAGCAATAATAAAATTGTAATTTTTAGATTTTCTTGGTGAAAAAAATTTTGATTTGCTTTTTCTATCTATTTTTTCCTTTATATTTTACATATTTATCACTTTATAGCTAACTTATTTATAACTATTCTTTTTGTTTTTGTTTTTTTTTTAACTATAGTTTATCTTTTTAGTAAAGTTTTCCTTTTTTACTTTAAACTTTTTTTCTTGATAAAAAATTATCATTCTATACTTACAACTCGTTCTCTATTAATGAATTATCATTCTATACTTACAACTCGTTCTTTGAGTAAATGACAATTTACACTTGAAACATATATGTGTGTGTATGTATATTTTTATTTATTTTTAGTTGATACCTTTTTTCAATATATTTTTTTGAAATAATTTCTTAATTTATATTTAAATTAATATATCTTCTATTTGGATTTTTTAGTTTGTTTATTTAGTTCTTTTTTTAATATAGATTGTTCTTTTCATTATTTTGTATGTATTTAATATTTTTAGGAGATTATTTTAATTCATTTATTATTTTTTTATATTTATATAAATAAAATTTATTCTTAAAAATCAAAGTTGTTTATTTTTGGTAAGAAACGCTGACGTTTAAGATAAAAAAAAAAGAGAAGAAATGTACATCAAAGAGAAAAGTTAGGGTTTAATGTCTTATTCATTTATCTTTCATCTTTATGGGAACAATTATCTTTTTTTTTTAATTTTTATAAAAAAAATACTTTGCCACTAGCAACTTTATTTGATTTTATTGGTGTGTGTATATATATATTCCTATTTTTTGTTTTGTATAATTCACTTTTTTATATTTATCAGCTAAAAGAATTATGATACAATGAAATACACTCACAACATTGTCTTATTTTTTTTTTATGTTAAGAATTAATTTAAAATCTTATATTTTTATTAATATGTATGATCATTGTTTTATATTGTTATATGTAAATATTGACTTTTCAATTTGCAATTATAATTTTTATTTGATATTAAAAAACACTTCAACAACATTTACATATTCATTATTTTGTGTTAGTTAGATGAGTTAATTAGATGTGTTAATGTTTTTTATTTTTTTGCAATTATTGGCATAGATGATTTTTTATTTATTTAATTAAATATATGCATATGTTTTTTTTATTTATGATTAGAATTTTTTATCAAAAGATGAGTTAAAAATTTCTATATATTTGTTTATTGCTGAAAAAACAAAAACTATTTACTTGTAGTGAAATGCATGTGAAATAGCTATTTAGCTTAACTAAATTCAACTTTCTATTTATTGTGTCTACTTATTTTTTTTCAAATTTGAAAACTGAATTGCAGATTGTTTTGAATAAATGGCTAAAATATATTTAATACTCATGTACTTCCTTGAAGGCTTCGAGGGAACAAAAAGAATTGATTTTTCTTTTTTTTTGGTTTTAGGGTTTGATTGCACATAGCCAGTTTACTGATCCAGTTTCAACAAAACCAAATTGGATGTGGGTAATGAACATGGATGTTTTTGGGTCGGATCAAAGTAGATACAAAATGTTTCTCAACCTCAACAACTATTCTCGTTGTTTTTAAAGATTCTTATTTTTTTTTATTTTAAATTTTATTTTAAATATTTTTAAATCATTTTAATTTTTTAATATTAAAAATAAATTTTAAAAAATAAAAAATATTATTTCTATATTTTTCAAAACATTAATCATATTAAAAATAATTACACGGGCTTTAAATATTTATTTTTTCATTTGTGTTATAAATATATTTTTTAAAAATTAATTTTTTTTTATCTTTTATGTGTTTTAAAATATTTTTTTATTTTTAGGTTATTTTAATATATTAATATAATTTTTTTATTTTCTTTTTAAAACAATTCATTAGATTAGATTTAGTTATATCTGTTAACCAAATCAACTCCTGAAACAAAGTCAGAAACAAACCCGAACCAAACTAAGCGTAAAATCGAACATGTCATTGAAGTAACTCACAAAGCCATAGGAATGACCTTGACTACATAAAATCAGAAGGGCTCGCATTGCAAGGAAGGTTTCCTGAACTAGGAAACAAAGCATCTCTGTTTTGCTTTGCCTTGAAGGTTTTACTTGTTAATTAATCAGTACGTAAAAACATTAAACAAGGTCATTACCTTAGCTGCTGCCCTGCCATTCTTATTTCTTCTTCTCCTATAACCTTTAGCTCTAAACCCAACCCCCGCCACGAAAGAAAACATCGTGTCGATCTTCTGAATCATGGATGAAGAGTATGATGTGATAGTATTGGGTACTGGTCTCAAGGAATGCATCCTCAGTGGTCTTCTCTCCGTTGATGGCCTCAAGGTCTTTCTTTTTTCCATTTTTCTTCTCTTCTTCCCAATTTGGTATCTGATGCGTCTGTATCGTTTCATTTTTCAACACTCCTATCCCTTTTAGAGTAGGGTTTTGTTTTGCTCACACAGATCAAGCTAACTGTTTACGTTTGATGATCATTTACCGATTCGCAAAGACTTATGCTTTACTGGAGCTATTTATTGATTGATTAAAAAAATGCAAACTTTATGGATCTTTTCGAAAATAAATGGATTGATTCCTGGTTCGTTGTTCTTATGGGAAGTTTTTAAATGGGTTGTCATTGAATTGCTTGTCACTTGCTTATTGGGTTTTGTGTTTCACCTCAATTATGATCATCCTTGCCTTGACTTTTGAGTTGCACGTTTAGTAATGGATCTTTTTGCATGGAATTAATGCAAGTAACTGCATATTATCTTTGTGTTCTCCTCTTGACATTCATTGTGCTTTATTTGGATCGTATTGGATTTTGTGCACTTGTAAGAGTTTTGTCTTTGGGAGCCAGGTCCTGCATATGGATAGGAATGACTACTATGGAGGAGAATCTGCTTCCCTTAACCTCATTCAGGTCCTATTTACCATTCAAGATCTGTCCTTGTTTATCATTCACCGTTTTTCTACAACTGTTGTGAGTAGTTGATTTTGAATTTAATTAAATTTATTTACAGCTCTGGAAGAGGTTCAGGGGAAACGATAAGCCTCCAGCACATCTGGGCTCAAGTAGGGATTATAATGTTGACATGATTCCTAAGGTGTATTTCCCACCTTGCTTCTCTTCTTCGTGTTATTTGACCAGTTATTCATTTTTTTGAGTTGGTCATTTTTTAAATCTCTATTGATTCGTTGATGTTTCTCTTTATGGCTAGTTTATGATGGCAAATGGCAATCTTGTACGTGTCCTCATTCACACAGATGTTACCAAATATCTGTACTTCAAAGCAGTGGATGGCAGCTATGTCCTCAACAAGGGAAAGGTATGCTCAGTAGAGGTTGATTATTCACTTTACTTTCTGTTGTGATATATTTTTTACTCAAAGCGATTGGTATAAACTATTGCAATAGGTTCACAAGGTGCCTGCAACTGACATGGAGGCACTCAAATCTCCTCTGATGGGTATTTTTGAAAAGCGCCGTGCTCGGAAGCTTTTCATATATGTCCATAACTATGAAGAAAGTGATCCCAAAACACATGAGGGAATGGACTTGACGAGAGTGACTACCAGAGAACTGATTGCGTATGCCCCTTCTCCAGGCTTATATGTCACACATGTCTCTTTATGCGTGCTTTTCTAGTACCACATTGTAGCTTTCATGGATCCTTATATTTTGTTCAACACCATTGTTTTATTTTGGTTTGAGAAATATCATAAGAGGTTATTTGAATTAGTGCAAAGTCTATTTGTATTCAACAATAAACCTGGTGAGCACTTTTGTTTCTTATTACACAGTTGACTTTTTGTCAGAAAATTTGGTCTTGATGACAATACCATAGACTTCATCGGCCATGCAGTGGCGCTACATAGAGATGATCGCTACCTCAATGAACCTGCACTGGATACTGTTATGAGGATGAAGGTGATCATTTTTCAGAATCTATAGCTTAGTTCCATTACAAATATATTGAATCTGTTACATTTGAAATTTTTTATTTTATGCATTTTTTTGAAAATTCCCCTCCTGATTATGTGATAGCTATATGCGGAGTCTTTTGCACGTTTTCAAGGAGGATCACCATATATTTACCCTCTGTATGGTTTGGGAGAGCTCCCACAGGTCTCTTTCTCCCCCTGCCTACCCCTCCTCAATTCTTTCACCGTCTGTCTCAACATACTAGGTTTGTTATAAACTGAAATGACAATGTTATTTGGATATGTTATTCTGTTCAGGCATTTGCACGGCTTAGTGCTGTTTATGGAGGCACATACATGTTAAATAAACCTGAGTGCAAGGTACTTATTTATGTTTCTGAGTTTTGATATGCTATTTTGTGTCCTTGCATCACCTTGTATACTCTTGAGAAAATTCTGTGTGCGTATAATCGTTGTGGTTGAGTGTAAATATAATATGAAAGTGGCATATCACTCTAATTCCAGGTAGAATTTGATGAGGAAGGCAAAGTTGCTGGTGTCACATCAGAAGGGGCAACTGCCAAGTGCAAGAAAGTTGTTTGTGATCCTTCCTACTTACTCAACAAGGTACAGAGGACAAAATAAATAGTCAATGAAGCCTGACTCTCTCTCTGCGCGCGCGCGCGTTGAAGATAAAAACTGAATGTTTCATTATTTACAGAAAGTTGAATGCATTTGAACAGGTTAGGAAGGTTGGTAGGGTTGCAAGGGCAATTGCCATTATGAGCCACCCAATACCAAGCACCGATGAATCTCATTCAGTGCAGGTTATCCTGCCACAGAAGCAGCTGGGTCGCAGATCAGACATGTGAGTTCTAGATATGTTCTTATGTCCAATCCCATATTATTTCTTAAAAAGTCGAAGGATTATAATTGTTAACATATCAACATTACCTGTTTTTACTGTTACCAAATATCAGCCAGCATGAGTTTTGTTTGTTTTATCATGTAAACACAGCACGGTAGTTGGCCATTAATTAAAGGTGGTTCATGTAGGGAGATAGAATTGTTTTAAGAGGACATTATAGTTAAGTCTCTTGTCTGCTGCATTGTTAGTGTTCTTATTTTTTGTAATTGATTGTTTCTGGTTTATGTATTTTTTTCCTTCAATAAATTGGTTATGATTTTTTTCATGGTAAAATTCTAAAAGGGACATGTTCTTTTATGATTTTTTGGCTGTCTTGGAAAGTTTAGTTTCTCTCTAATGGGCAAGGAGATCCATGGGGAGTAGTTGATTCCCTTTGTCAAAGAACCAATTCAATCCAAAAATTTAAGTTGTTAGGTGAAGCTTAAAAAATGATTTTATATTACTTTTTTAACACACCCTCTTAAGAGAAAGCTCTTAGGACTTGAAACTTGCACAAACTCATCATTACCTTATGCATAGTTTTATTAATTTAATTAGTTAGAATGAGGTTCTGAGAATTGAAATCGTGATAATTTGGTTATCAAGACACTGATACTATATCCAAGAACCAATTCAATTAAAAAACTTCCGTTGTTAGGTGAAGCCTCAAGAATGGTTTTATGTTATCCTCTAACACCCTTATCCCAAATTGAATAGTCTATTCAAGGAGGGAGATTTCATTACTGTGACTTTGCTAAAGAAACAATTAAGTGCTAAATTTTTGTGATGCGTCTGTGTTGAGCAGGTACCTTTTCTGTTGTTCTTATACTCACAATGTCGCTCCAAAGGGCAAATTCATTGCATTTGTATCAACGGAGGCAGAGACTGATCATCCTGAGGTTGAATTGAAGCCTGGGATTGACCTCCTAGGTCCTGTTGATGAGATATTCTTTGATATTTATGACAGATACGAACCAGTTAATGAACCTTCATTGGACAACTGCTTTATTTCAACAGTGAGTGTATTTTTTGTTTTCTTAATGCTGATGCTGCTAGTTATGATTTCTATTGCTTCACCATACCTTTGTGGATACTCCCTAATTGAGTTCCTTAATCTTCAACAGAGTTATGATGCCACAACACACTTTGAGTCAACTGTTACAGATGTTCTGAACATGTATACCATGATAACTGGAAAGGTAAGATTGCACTTTCCTGTGCTGGAGAATTTGTTGTAAAAAAACTCTTCTGAAGAAGCTCTACCGTCTATTTGGTATTGTGATACCATTAACAGTGATTCTGTTATTTAGACAACCATGATGTTTATCAGCTGAACCTCACAATGCTATACCACAAGTGAATTTTCAGAAAACAATGGTTGTTGAATACTATATTTTGTTGGTATTTATGTTTTTGCTAATGTGCATTCCATTGAGCTGTGGGAATTAATCTGTCTGGGTTGTGTTGAGGGAAAATATCTAATTAAAGTTTGTCCTTGAGCGTTGGATGAGGGACTAAACTAGCATTTTGAGTTTCTCAGGCCATGGCTCCAAATCTGGATAAGAGCAAAAACTCTATTCACACTTTAAAATTGAACTGCTAACAATATTTGAATCATCCCTAACCAAGCATCAAAGGCGATCATTTTGCTTAGCTGCATTTTAATATTAATTGTAGCATCTTTCTTGTTGTTTGTCTCTTTGTCTGCTCTAGAATCCACTTTGTGATTAGCTCTTGTCTTTCATGTCACAGGTTCTTGACCTGAGTGTGGATTTAAGTGCTGCCAGTGCCGCGGAGGAATGAAGAAGCTACATTTTCATGCACTGATAACGTGCATTGTTCGAAGTTTCTTTGAACACCTTGGATTTGGCACATGAGATCAGACTCGTCTAATTTGTCTTGTCATGGGTTTATGATTCCTTGTTATAAACTATATACCATGTGACCTGTGATAGGATGTTTATGCTTTAAAATGTTGTTATAATTCGAAATGTAAGATTTGCAGCTTTCATCTGATGGTTGTGTTATAGGGTTGGGTCCCGGGTTATAATTTAAAGACAGTGCCACCCAGTTAAACCATTTGCTTTGTCATATTATACACATGAATGAAATGATGCACAAGGAGCGTGCTGCTTTAGAGAGACAACTTGAAGCATGGATGGTGGCTGTTTTTATGTAGGGTTCACACTTGATTTGATTAAAAACAAGGACAAGGCAGCTGCATGGCTTAGGAACCTGCAAGGCTTTGTCTCAAGTTTATTAAGTGCAAAGAGTATCCTCTGAGGGCCACCTCTGAGCTTTGTGGGAGTTTATTAATTACGAGGAATTTGGTAATTGTCAAAGTTTAAGAAAGAAACTTTGAAAAAAGTTCCCTCCAAGGCTACCCTGTGTTTAGCCTTTGATAGCTGACGTCCGCTATATGCTGTCATGACTTTGATCAACCGATTAATATTTATTTGCTTCAGGGTTCAGCCACTGCTCTTAGCTAGTCGTCATTATTATTAATACTACGAAAAACACCCGCGGTAACCGAGGCAGCCCACGTCTGGGCTGAAAGTACATAAAAAAACTTACAGTAGGCAGCCCACGTCTGGGCTGAAAGTACATACCAAACCTCCTTTACTTTTTTTTTAAAAAAAACTTAAAAATTTACCGTCTTGTTTTGGCTTGCTTTCTTCGATTGTCCGCTTGATCACGGAGGAGACTCCTAACCAATCAATCAAATTTGTGTCATTATAAATCCTGTTGTGGAAAGACCTATGGTGTGGCCTGCCGAGAGGACAACAAGGTCCATCAGGTTTAGCTCGTAAGATTGAAGGAAAGCTATGTATCAATAACTCCTGCTTACAAGGAAAGAAAGAATGTGTATTTATGCTCGAAAGCTACAATTTCTACGCATGACACCTCATGCATTGCCATTACAAGCTTGGTTGACAGCTGATTTAATTTGGTCAGCCACTTCAAAGCTCCTGAGTGAATTCAAGCTGGGTAGGGCAGTTTTCTTACTAGTGAAGGTGGCTATGTTATCTAAGAGATTATTTGAGCCATCACAACCCTGCAGCCAATGCAGCAGTTAACATTTAAATCTACAGGTACTGCAAAAAACAATAAGAAAGGCTGAAGAGCATTCGTAGGTATTAAGCTTGAAAACTTGCAGTGAAATCGCAGCACAAGTGCACAACTAGCAGCAAGGTGCAGGTGCTTTTGTAAGCAACCACAAGAGGTTGCATTACCACTCTAATATTTTATTGAGTTTGTCCACACAAAGAGAATCTGCAGTGAATAGCAACTGGACTTGTATTATTGAATAATGTTGGGATCATGCTACTATTCCTGCAGAGAGTGAGTGTAAATTATTAAATCTTGAACTGGTTGAGATAAAATACGAATTTTAGCTACTAACAAAAGCTTAGGTTCTTTCCAGAACGCTTCCGATCAATGCTTGTTCCTGGATTGATTGAATAAACATTTCAGAATTTACAGACTGATCACAGATGGATGGCCACAACGATATTGGCCCGTTAATCTCTTGCAAGGGGCTACCAGTCTTTGAAAATCTACAGAAGTCCATAGTACCAAATTAAGGTCATGACCTTAATTTGGTTTTAGACCCGTGTTGCTTGTCTTGTCTTGCTTTTTTCCCAAGTAACAAAAAAATGTACTACCATTAACGTGGTGTTTGCTAAACATGTTGAACTTGGCCATTATATGGACGCTGAAATCTATTATTGCATGGATCAAAAAAATAACTTTGCAAAATAAGCTGGTGGTATGGATCGTGGAAAATATCTCAAGAATATTATTGTAACAATTACATTTTGATTTTGAGTTCGATATAAATATAAAATATCTCTTAAAAATCCATATTATTGTTGTTAATGCAACCTCATTTTCATTAAGAAAATAAATATATATTGTTTTCACAGCCTCACCCACAGCTCGATCTGCAAGATATAAAGGAAAAACTGGTGAAGAGTATTGGTCCAGTGATGGGCGGTGCTGATCTCATGGAAAACAACCGGCACCTGTGAGATTATTAAATTTAGCCTTATAATTAGAGAATAGATTCCAGCCCCACAATCTAGAAAGAAAGTGCATAAGATTATTTTCTTTTTCTTTTTTAATTTTTAATTTTGAATGTGAATGGAGCTAACATTCATTGCAGGATACACCATCTTCTTAAAACTAACTTGTGTTGGTTACATCCATAGAAGGGAAAGAGGTTTAATGATGTCCATTTATTATTGCTACTGCATAATAAGGCTGCCCAAGCCTTGATATTTTTAAAGTATACTAATAATCATACAAATAATTATGCTTAAATTAAAACAAAATAAAAATATTTATTTATTAAAATACTTTAAAGTAATATCTTTCAACAAGAAAAACTAATTTTTAGGTTTGAAAAAAAAATTAAAGCATTGAAAAAGAAGAAAACTAAAAATACAAGGTGTGAAAAACTAATTTTTAGGTTTGAGTTTCATTAAAATATGTAAACCATAGATTATTTAAGATAAATTTTTTATGCACTCATAATTTGTTTAAATCATTTTAATATTCTATGTTAAATAGCACATGTTGAAAATTAAATTTCAATAAAGTCTTAACTATAAAAGTGAGCGGACTCCGACCCCATTTTTTTTTTTTTTATTTACGTGGGGTGTCTGGGCCAGCTTACGCGCCCCACGACTAATCCCCACGGCCCACTGAACATCCTGCAAGCCCAGTGAGCAGGTAAGGCACCGCGGGGGTGACAGGCGTGCATGGTGAGGTTCGAACCCAGGTGCGGAGAAAGGAGACAAGCCCCTCCCACCGCTAGGCCGACCCCATTTTTAACTTGGCCTCAAACATGCCTATTAACTATGTTCTTTAAATAAATCTCCAACAATCTTTTATATCAATGAAAATTATCTTATCAATTTTAAAATGACTCAGAAATTTATTGAAAGATACTGAATTGATAGATCATTACATTAAGATAGATAAATTTTAGCTTTAAACTTTTTTTAATGAAATACTATCAGATTTACTAGGCTAAATAAGTAATGCCATTTCTTGAACTAATCAACCTTTTATGTAAATCAAGATAATAATACTCACATATTTCTCTTCCTAGATATTTTTTTTAGTTTTCACTGTCATGTTTATTTTGACTCTAAACAACTCTTGGATTCATGAGTGTTTTAGAAAATTCAATCTTTATCAAAATTCTAAAACAAATGATCACATTTCTCATTCATATATGTGATATTTTATTAAAAGTATTATGTTATACTCCACTTAGTAAATCAAAATATAAAAAACATTAAGAGTATAATTCATCATGCATTTATACTCCACTTAGTAAATCAAAATATAAAAAATATTAAGAGTATAATTCACCATGCATTTATCAGGCTGCACCTATCACTTATGCCATTATAGGAATAAACAAAAAATAATAATTTTTTAATACTATCAAGAATGTCATATGATTTAGTTTTCTATTTGAATCTAAATTTTAAGATCTTTAATAAACTAGGTATCATTACTATGATTACAATCTTCATCTTTAAACGATTTAAGCATATTCCTCTTAATAAATTATGTACAAGCTTCTCAATAAACCTTTGAGTACTAAATACATAATATTTTTTTTAGAATTTAATTATATAGTCAATGAAAATAATATCTTTGTTGAACACATAACATTTATAAAAAAATTACTGATAATTTGAATTTACATTGTATTTTTCAGGTTACTTAAAAATATATTTTTAATAACTTTAAATGGAACATTAAAAAAAAACAATAATTCTTGAGTTTACATCATATTTATTTTTTAGATGATGTTAAAAATATATTTTTAACAACTTCAAATATATATAACCTTAAAACAATAATTTTTTAGTGGTGCAAAACAAGAGTAGTACAAAGATCAATATGGGAATATATACTAAGTTGGAAGAAAATGATGAAATTTTTATTTTTTTAAAAAAATTAAAAGGTTCTGCCCTAAACCATTTGTGACCAACCAAATAATATGCTTCGATTTAAATATATTACCTCGGTGATTTAGGAGTTATATTTATTTGATTTTTTTAAATTTAAATTTTATGAAAGGTGAAATTTTATTATTAATGGAGTTCTTCATGTTTAATATTATGTTTTATATTTTATGATTTAAAAAAATAAGAGCTAATTACTTTTCTAAAATATAACAATCTTTCTAACTATTTAAGAAGATTTCTTTCTAAGTAGTTTATATGAATTATTGTTAGGGATTAAAACATCAAATCCATTAGTTATTTGTGACAAAAAAAGGTATTCTAGAAAACTTAATATTTTTTTTTTCAATTTAACACATTTTAATAAGTTTAAGAATTTAAAATCAAATAAAAAGAAACTTTTGAGTGGGATCGATGCTTCACTTGTTGATTTAATCTGAACTTGAATCGAATAATCAGTGGTATGATTTTCTGATTTTTTTAAAGCTCTATCTTATAATATGCTCCAATTAATGTGTTGCGTAAATCCTACTATGACACCTTATCTTTTGTCAAGAGGTGGTGGGCTGAACATGACATTAAATTCTTAAGGGATGCTTTGCATCTTAAACAAGGCACTGAAGAAACCACCACATTTTCATCTTCTTAAATTGTGAGGGGCACTGTCACTAGTGTGCAGCCTTCTCATAGCTTGTCACAACACTGCTCGTTTCTTGCATCCTCTCGATCCTCTTCCTCGCCCAGAACACTACTCCCCTCCCCATTAATTTCTAAATTAGCATATTAACGGCAATGGAACCACCAACTCCTGATGTCCTCGAATGGTTGCAGAACGTAGATGTCCCTACAATTGTTGCAGTGGTGGTGATTGGTCTCCTACTTCGTAGTTGCTGCGGATGTCTTACCAGGAAGAATGGTAAGACAATGAAAGCACCCGGGCGGAACTTCCGCATGCCAAGGAATGATTTTGAAGAAAATCCTTCTGCCTATTTTAGGAACCTGCGCAAGAAGTAGACTTAACATGTATCGATCCCAATCCCCCAATTCGGTTGTTTCACCGGCAGCAGACCCTGCTATGATTTCTTCTTTTCTAGTGGTTTTTCTAAAGCTTAATCTTGATCAACTTGTAAATTAATATTAAGATAAAAAAAAAAAGGCATTTAACCTAAGTAATAATGGATCGAGGAGGAAGTGTGAGGGACGTCTGTTTGTCAGGGGTCTGCCGATCTATAGTATTAAAGCAACGCAAAAACTAGCAGAGGTCTATATGGAGTTCTTTCCGTCCAGTCACAAACAATTTCATTCTTCCTAAAACAGATTTCAATGATTGTATATATAAGATCAACCTTGTATTAATAAAAGTGTGCGTGGAAAATATTCATTGAAATCATTGCAGTGATCATTTCCTGTATGGTATCAGAGCATTTAACCTCCATTAAGCCAACGATCCTAATCTCAATCATCTCCCTCCCCAGACCATTGAACCAGCTAGTGTGAGGCGGGCAGTATCTCATCCTCGTTGGCATGAGTCCATGTCCATTGAGCTCACTCCTCTCATGGAACATGGGACATACTTCCCTCTCTTTTAAATTGCAATTCAGGACGTTATAAGAGGATCTCCAAACGGGAGAGCCAGGTGAAGAGACAAATTTAAAAAATTATAATTATAATTATAATTTTTGTTTTTGTTTTTGTTTTTGTTTTATGTATAGCTAAAATAACTACTCATTCTTTAAAGAGTTATTTCTATATTTTTTTTGTAAAAATGAAAAAAAAATAATAATAGTTGGTGAACAACTTTTTTTATAACTGTTAGCCAATTTTTTTTTTTTTAAAGCAGAATGAAAGAAACTTGTAAGTTTTAAAATCTTGCATGATGCCTCATTTCTCTCTCAAATTTTAAATAAAAATTAATTATTTTCTGATTAATTAATAACATCAGTTGTGTTAATTAGTTAAAATTAAAAGATATACTTATTTAAAAACTTTTTCTATTTTCTCTTTTATATCTCTTAATTTTTTAGATCTTTTGTTATTAATTTGATATTTGTAATGATTTTTATTTCTTTGTTATCTTTTTTTTTTATATAGGTTAAAGAAGATAATTTTTATTTATGTTGTTATCTTTGACAAAATTAAGAGGAAGTAATAATGGTAGCTGATATTGATAAAAATATAAAGTGACACATTTAAAATTTATTTTTGATTGTTTGTTTTAATTTGAGGTAAATTATTTTTTATCTTGTTGAAAATGCAATTAAACCAGTATATCAATCCTCTTTTAGTTCCAAAAAATAGTTAAATTGTAATGTTAGAACAAGTAGGAGGCAATGCTTATTATTAATTCACACGTATGGAAACTATAAAATTACTAGATAATGTGAGCTTTTTTTACACTCTCTTATAAAGTTTTAACTTGATTTTTTTTTTTTAATGTAGATGGATTCAAATTTTCCAAGTTCTTTTACCAATTTTTCTATGAATGAGTCAAGAGATATTCTCTCTCAACCAAGTGATTATAATAAATTAATTGATGATTTAAAATACTTGAATTTAAATATTCATACAATAAAAAAATAACAAAAAAGTAACAACTTTTCACAAGAAAAAGAATGTTTATTTGTCTCTACATGACTAAATATAAGCAAGGACCAATTATAATAGAGAAAACTTGAATAATCATTTACAAATAAGCATCTCAAGTAGATGACAAAAATTAAAAAAAAAAGTTGGTAAATTTATTGAATTTATTACTCAAATTAAAAATCATCAGCAAAGTAGAATGACAGAAGAATAAAATGTAATTTTAATAAAATTAAAAATGAAAAATATTCATATAAATAAATTTTAAATTTAATTTTAAATTATATCTTTTAACTTTCATATTACTTCATTAATTTTATATTACTTTTATAAATTATTCATATTAATTATATAATTAATAACATCATAATTATATTATATGTAAAATATCTAAATTAGTTATATAATTATATTAAAATTAATTTAACATGAAATATATTAAAATATAATTGGATTTTCTAAATATTTTTTTATTATTAAAATGCAATTAATAAAAAAAATATATTTATATTACTTTGAAAGCTGTTTTATTGATTTTTTAATATAGTATTTTTTTTTTATTGGAGATTAAGTGGAAATTTAGGATGACGACAAAAGCTAATGGGTCAGTGGATAGATTCAATTCAATCAAAGACCATGACTTGATTACAAAGAAATATCTAGCCCTGTAGTCAAACCTGCCACCATTAGAGATGTTCTTACTATTGCTGTTATGAATTGATGGCGGTTGAGGAAAATTGATGCTCACAACGCTTTTTTAATTCATGAACTACTGAAGCAGTATACAAGTGGCAACCCCCAGGTTCTAAAGATGTGTCTAGGCCTAATCATGTTTGCAGATAGTGAAAAGTAATCGTCCCGGGTTTGGTATACAGCTCTCAAAACTGCAATTCTACAACTTGGTTTCTAAAATCCCAGGGCAAATCCATCACTATTCATCTCCGATCGAGACTCCATCACTTGTTTTTGACTGGTTTATATTGATGATCTTGTCATTACAAGCAATCTTTCAATATTTGTTTCCTCTATTATCAAGAAACTGGGTGAGAGTTTTTCTCTCAAGGACATGGGTCTTCTGTATTTTTTTATAGGTATTGAGGTTGTGCCCACTCAAGTAGGGTTATTTTTATCACAACATAAATATGCATATGATGTCCTATCCACCACTAACATGAGTGGAGCAAAAGATGTCTCTGCTCCAATTTCCACGAGTCATTTCTTCAATTAGTTGATGGCACTGCTTCTGTGGACAGCACAGAGTTTCGCAGAGTTATTGGCAGCCTTCAATATCCTGTTTGCAGTAAACAAACTCTCATTTTATACACAGTCCAACCCAAGGTCACTAGATAACAAGAAAAAGGCTTTTTCGATATTTAAAACTGACCATTTTCCATGGCATACAATTGTTAAAGATGGCATTCCTGCTTTATGAACCTTTTCTGATGCAGATTGGGCAGGCAATATTGATCATCACACTTCCAAATCTGCATATATAAGCTTCTTGGGTTCAACTCCTATATCTTGGAGCTCAAAGAAGCAAAGAGTTGTTGCAAGACCCTCAACTGAGGCAGAATATCGTGCACTTGCTAACGCAACATCAGAAAATATGTGGCTCCTTAGTCTCTTCCATGAACTTGGTTTCAAATTCACACCAACACCTCATCTCCTATGTGGCAGAAAATCATTCTTGCATGAAACACATTCAAATAGATCTTCATTTTATACATGACCTGGTTTAATTAGGTATTTTGCAAGTCAGACACGTTCATACTGAAGATCCTACTAGCTAACTTACTGACAGCCACTATCCAGGAACAAGATTGATCTAACTGATGGAAGCTCAATCTTGCAAGGGCATATAAAGGAATGTAGCAAGAATCTCGATTATGAAGCAACAAAGTTTATCTAGCCTTGAATTGTTCTGAATCTTCTATCATTGTCATGGAATTTACTCTCACGACAGTACAACGTAGCAGTAGCAAAGTTTAAGCCTAAACAGTTTCATTGTTCCAAAAACAGATTTCAATGACTATATATAAGATTAACTTCATATCAATAAAAATGTGTGTGGAAAATATTCGTTGAAATCATTGAAGTGATCATTTCCTAGAGTCGGTACATGGCAATTGACATCGATGCTAAGAAAGGCTTGCATCTAAAAGATCACTTTGCAATTTTAAAGCTTGCCCTCGAAATACCACATTTTAATTGCTCTTACTTCAATAACATTTGGTTATCTCTTCCTTCCTTCCTGGTTTAGAAAGACAAAAGTACACTTTAAAATCGTCGTAAGAACATACTTATTCTTAAATGTGCAAAGCTCTCATTGCAGTTTCATTTTCCAGGAAGAGGATAATGAGAGCGTAAATGAAAATGATGCTGATCTGAACAAGAGTCTAAACAAGCAGAGAAGACATGCTGTAGCAGCAGCTCCAGGGGAGCAGAGGAGGAGTATTGCATCCAGAAGCACTTACAAAGACAAGGGTGGCAAATCCTCTTAAAATTCCCGAATGCAGAGACAATTGTGCAGCTGGTGAAACAAGCAAAAGCTTTGTGCAATGATAGACAGAGGGTGTCAATTGAGTTGTTTGCGGCAATACTACAACGAAGAAAACATTTTCCCTAACTTAATTATGTGAAACAACTCGGAAAAAATGAAGCGGCATGAATGGAAAGAGCAGAAGGAAAGCTCTTGATTCTGTTTTCAGTGAGTCGGAGTTGAATATCACGGGCTTCTTCTTGTTTTTTATTTTTTCTACTATTCATAGATAGATGCTGTTAGAGGTTTTTGATATAGCTAGGAAGAGGAAGAGGTGTGGCCTGTTGCGCCATTGAATTTTTTCTACTGAATTCTGATGAGTTATTATTAAGAAATGCCCATGTAAATATTAATAATATCTCTACTTGCCCAAAATTAGCAGAGTTCATCACGGCTTCAAATCCATAATAATATTGTTTGATCTATAAAATACAACAAAAACCATTAGTTATTTATTTTTAATATGGTATCGGAGCAGTATCCAAGTATTTAATATTTTTTATATCTTAACAGCCTTCAATAGCCTTGTCCAATCAAATACCATCAGAAACCAAAAACAACAATTCTAAAAATCTCAATATGGATTCATCACATCCATACTTTGTTCATCAATCATATCACCCTGGTTTCATGCTCGTTCCAATAAAGTTGAACGGCACCAATTACCCATCTGGGAGTAAATCAATGATTCATACTTTCATAGCCAAGAACAAAGTTGGTTTTATAAATAGAACCATTCAACTTCCTTCAGAAACTGAATAACCAACAGAATATGCTTTCTGGAATCGATGCAAAGTATGTTTTTATCATGGCTTGCTCACTCGGTGGAACATGATCTGGCCAAAGCAGTCGTCCATGCCAAGACTGTTCATCAAGTGTGGCAAGATTTTAAAGATCAATTCTCACAAAAAAAAAAAAATACTTCAACCATATATCAGATATAAAAATCCATCGCTTCTCTCTCACAAGGCACCATGACAGTTTCAGACTATTACAAGAAACTCAAAGATCTCTCGGACAAATTAGAAACATATCAAACCCTTGTCACATGTAACGAGATGAACGCACACAATGCACAAAAGGAAGAAGATCGAATGATGCAATTCCTTATGGGTCTCAATGACAGTAATAATGGCATTCGTAACAACATCCTTATAATGTCTCTATTACCTAATGTTCGCTAAGCCTATTCACTAGTCATTCAAGATGAGACTCAACGATGGGTAACATCAGCATCAACAGGAACAACAGAGAATTTTTCTATTACAGCTGCAATTCATAGTAGATCTAACAATATGTCGATTAATTCCACAAACAACCACTATGAACATTGTGATAGAAACAGTCACACAATTGAAGAATGCTAGACCCTTAAATTTCATTGCAACTATTATAACAGGAGAGGACACACTGAGATAGATATAAATTTAAAAATGGGACATCTGTACCCAATGACACAGGAACTCAAGCCAGAAGACACAACCAATCTAAGAAACAGCGTCAAAGGGTCAAAAGGGAACACCCATCCGCGTGGGTTGTTTCCTGCTGCTCACGCAGTAGACATAGCTCTAGTGTATAGGGGCTAGTCATGTGGCTTCAGCACGCCAACCCAACTAGCCTCTCAATCCAATCTCTTACATGAGATCTCCGCCAAACAACTCCAACAACTAGTATAAGTTGTTTCTATGATAAGTACAACTCATTCCTCTGATAATAGCAATGCTTATGCTAATGCTGTAGGTTTGGCTCCTTTTTCATCCCTTTCATAAATTCTGTGTTCATCAAACCTTGAATTTTAGATAGTGGAGCTATTGATCACATCACTCATGACTCCATAATTTTCACTAAAACTGAATCATCACAAATTCCCATTGTTAATTTACCCACTAGTTCTCGTGTCCTAATCACTTCCACTGGCACCATACCATTTAATTCAAATATCACATTAGATAAAGTTTTATGTGTTCCATCTTTTCGCCTAAATCTCATATCTGTCAGCAAATTCACTTATTCTCTAAATTGTTATGTCATTTTATTCCCCACCTTCTGTATCTTGCAGGACTTGGCTACGGGGAAGATGATTGGCTCAGGTAAACAACGTGGTGGTCTCTATTACATGTCTCCATTATAACGGACACCTACCTCATATCAAGTTTCCCTCTCCTCTCATTTACGGCACATGCGAATTGGGCACCCATCTCTTTCACATCTTAGACTAGCTTCTCTATTAGTGTCTTCCAATACTATTCCTTTTGATAATAATTGTAGTGTTTGTTCCACGGCCAAACAAATGAGACTACCATTCCCTCTCAGCTTAATCTCCACTAAAGATGATTTGTTACATTGTGATATTTAGGGTCCACATAAAATTCCCTCACATTTAGAAACACGTTTCTTTTTTACCATTGTAGATGAATTCACTAGGTTCATATGGATATTTTTTATGCATCATAAATTTGAAACCCAAAACCTCCTTAAATCTTTTTTTTTTTTTGCTCAAACTCAATTTCATACCAATATTAAAATCATTCAAGTAAACAATGGATCAGAGTTTTTCTCCATGAGGGAATTTTTTCAGAATCATGGTATTGCATATCAACGTACTTATGTTTGCACTCCTCAACAAAATGGAGTCGTAGAATGCAAGCATTGTCACATTTTAACCATCGCACGTGCATTACTTTTTCAGTCTCACGTGCCCCTTATTTTATGGGGTGATTGTGTCTTGACTGTTGTCTATTTCATTAACCAATTACCCTCTCCATTACTCTTTAATAAATCACCTTTTAAATTCTTGTACAACCGTCCCCCTTATTCGATCACTTGAAAGTCTTTTGTTGCCTCTGTTATGCAATTATTGTCTATCTTATTTAAAAATTTGACCTCCGCGCCACATATTGTGTCTTTGTTAGATATCCTACTGGCTATAAGGGTTATAAACTCTACAATTAAGAGACAAACAAATTCTTTGTCAGCTGTGATGTTTAATTTTGTGAACATTGCTTCCTTTCTCTTAATTTCCTACCTAATCTATTTCTCAAACTCCTCCGTTTTCATCTTCTTTCTTAGATAACTGATGTTGCGATGTCGCGGTTGCATAAATTAATCACCTTAGATTCAAACACAACACATAAGATAATATAGAGCAAGTAAGGGGTCAATCCCACGAGGAAAGTTCAAGGCAGATTTTTATGCTATATGATATGCAATTTGAGGGGTTTGGACGTTATCTAGGCTAAAGCAAAAGAAATTAGAAAACTATCAAGCAAAATTAAATAAAATCAGAAAATTATCAAGATAACAAACCTTGATCGCAAGCACACATTCACCTACAGAAATTAGAACTGATCATAGAAACAAAACATATTTTATATTTTGAATATTGATCTCTTTTTAATACTGGTTAGTTAACGGATTCGTCGTATAACTAATCCTAATAATCAAATAACCAAAGTGTCCGCACTAGTAATTTAATTCAATAACAGTCTTTAGAACTAGATAAGTTGATTAATTAAGAAAACATAATTGTTCGCAATTTATGTTTGATTTGATTAAATGTTCTCTCTATGATTAATAACGTAGATCCGCCACAATTATTAAACTCAGTTGATTCACAAGTTCATACCACAACTCCGGTTTTGATATCAAACTTAGCAATAGATTGTCTACAATAATAACTTAGAGTCCACTCTAGCAATTAAAATAAACAATTATAGAAAAAATAAGCATAAGAAAATAAATATATTCATTATATAAACTGAAAAGAAAAGGCAAAACAAATCTCACAGTTCTTAAAATCTGAAAGTTTCTGTGTCTTTGCAACCAAGAAAAAGTGTTTAACCTTACATGCTTGTTGAATAACTAATCAAAAAGAAGAAAAAATGTATAATTTTAATTTTCTTAGAGGGGGTCATTTTTCTATTCTTGGTTGGTTGCCCCATGTATTTCTCTTATTCTTTTTATATCCTAGGAAACCCTAGTCTCTATTTTAAAAATAGGTCCTCCTTTAAGTAGACTGTTTACATTTAAGTACTTTAATAACTATTTTTCTAAAAAGAGATAAATAACCTTGGATGAAATCTTCATGCTTTGACTTAGAGGAGCTAAATTACTGAAATAATAACTTAGATATCGATTTAGATGCTTTGGAACATAATTTGAACTCATTTCTTCACGAAACTTGTTTGTTGGCAGAATTCAGATGTTATTTTTTAAAAATCATATCTCCCTCGTATGACATCATTTTTTGTTGAAATTTGGAGCATTTATAGGCCTTTGTGTCAGGAATCCAAAAAAAAATTGAGTTTTTATAAATTAGACTTTTGTAGCTCCAAATATTTAAGTTGAAATGGTTGAACATTAGCAAATTGCAAGATTTGACTTGAAGGCTACTATTTCCATGCTCTTCCTTATTTTATTTCTTGCCTCAGATTTCTAGAAAGGTATAGATGTTAGCTTTTTAATGGCACTGGAAGAATATTAAGGCATTATATATATATATATATAATATAGGCAAAACACTAGTTAAATATGAGTGAAATTATTGAATAATATGGTTGCATCAACTGGACATCCACACTTAATATACCTAACCCACCAGTCCATCCACCTAACCCAAATGACGACCCACCACATGTACCTGATATACCCCCCCTCTTCTATCCCATATTCATCCCTTACACACATCCCCTCACATGTGCTGTCACTACCCATTTCATCCGCCCTTACTCATCCAGATTGGCCCATCATTCCCCTTACCCCTTCGACATGGCATGCAAACTACCACATATCCAACCACGTCATTCACTCAACCTTAATGCCTTTTTCTGCATCAGGTACTCAATATCCTCTTTCTCATTCCCTTACCTACTCACGTTTATCTTCTGCCCATTATGCTTGTCTTGCTAATATTATAGGTCACACAGAACCTACATCATATGCCCAGGCCATTCTTGACCTAAATTGACATCATGTTTTGACTACAAAATTAGAAGCTCTTTAACACAATAACACCTAGAGTTTGGTTCCACTGCCCGCTGGTCATAAACTAATTGGCTATAAATAGGTCTACAAAATCAAACACATGTCTGATAGAATTATTAAACGTTATAAGGATTGGCTTGTTATTAAAAGCTACACTTAAGTTGATGGGATTGATTATCAAGAGACTTTCTCCCCTACCACTAAACTCACTACACTACGTTGTCTTCTTGCTATTGTTGCTGCTTGTTATTGGTTCATCTACTAATTGGACGTGCATAATGCTTTTTTGCATGGCAATTTACATGAGGTGGTGTACATGAAGCCCCTTAATCTTTGTCGATAAGGGGAGAATGTTGTGTATTGGCTTAACAAGTCACTCTATGGCCTCAAACAAGCTTCTAGAAATTGGTTTTCCACCTTCTCAAATATCATTCAATAGATCGATTACCAATAATTTAAAGCTGATTATTCTCTTTTTATTAAGGCTTAAGACACTTCATTTACTGTAGTTTTGATTTATGTAGATGACATACTTCTCATGGGAAATAATCTTCAAGAAATGGAACGTCTCAAAAGGTACCTTCTCAAATGCTTTCACATAAAAAATCTCAGAGATTTGAAATATTTTTTAGGCATCGAATTCTCTCGTTCTAAGAAAGGTATTTTCATGTCTCAAAGAAAGTATGCACTCAATATTTTACAAGATTAAGGACTTCTAACTGCACGTCCAAACAAGTTCTTAATGGAACAGAATTTGAAACTCACTCTCACAGATGAAAAATTACTGGATGATCCATCAAAATACAGGAGACTAGTTAATCAATTAATCTACCTTACTGTCACAAGGCTTGATATAGTCTATCATATTCGAATGTTAAGTAAATTCATGCATCAGCCCCACCAATCTCATTGGGATGCCACCATATGGGTCCTTAAATACATAAGAGGGACTCTAGGTCAGGGTTTGTTATTTACTACCACTAACAATCTTACATTAAAGGCTTCTTTTTTTTATTCAGATTGAGGAGGTTATTGTGCAACAAAGCAGATCAGTTATAGGATATTGTATTTTCCTTGAAAATTTACTCATCTCATGGAAATCTAAGAAACAAGCCAATGTTTCAAGGTTATTAACAGAAGTTGAATATCAAGCCATGGCCAACACATGTTTGGAGCTGAGTTGGTTACTCTTTATACTACAAGATTTAAAAGTTCCACCATTATTCTGTTATACTACAAGATTTAAAAGTTTCATAAACAGCTCCTACACCATTATTCTGTAATAATCACGCAGCTTTACATATTACAACTAATTTTGTTTTTCATGAACATAAAGGCATATCAAAATCGATTGTCACATGGTTAAAGAAAAACTACAAGCTAGAATGATTAGTCCTTCGTATGTATCTACACGCTTCTAACTGGCATATATTCTTACAAAGTCATTAAAAAAGGATTAATTTGTGACATTGCGTAACAAGTTGGGACTTCATGATATTCACTCTCCAACTCGAGGGAGAGTACTAAGAAATACCTATGTAAATATTAATAATATCTTTACTTGCCCACAATTAACAGAGGTTATATCCCACTAATTTTGGATCACGGCTTCAAGCCATAATAGTAGGATTGATAGCAAGTTATGGTTGTCTATATACTGCACTGCACTGTTTGATCCATGAAATACAACAACATCATTTATTTTTAAGAGATGTGTCTGCGAGCATTTTCCTTACCAATATCAGTGTTGGGATCTCAGCTGAAGTGGATTTTCAGAGATGGTTTTGGATTGTTGCTCGTCGAACTTATAATATTATCATGTTTAAGATTGATAACTCGGAAATAATTTGCCTGTGATGACTTGCTTCTCTGTATCATCCTACTGCCCTTATGATGAAGCATACGAACCACCAACAATTGACATATTACATCCATATGCCAGAAACCCCTTGGCAGAATGAGAGGCTACAGCAAATGCATCCATCCATCACATACAATTGGGAGATAGGTGTGAGGGCAATGCATCCATTCTTCAGGACGAAAATGAATAGTAAAACGCAGGAAAAGCAAAGGGGTTCATCTGACAACTGCTTGAAAACTGATGGTTGTGGGAAGGCATAACACCTTAGAGTCACAGAAGCGATTTGAGTGAGATCCAGCGCTTTTCTCAATATTGAAAAATGGAATGGATGAAACAATCAAAGCTTCATTTTATGGCTGGTACTTGCGGAGAGATGCTAGACTGCGTTTCTGCTTGATCAAGTTTCACTAATACGGGCCGGCTTCGCCAATTCACGGACCAAGTTGGCAAATTTACAATTATTGGGCCGAGGCCCATGTAATGGTTCTAAAACAACAACTAACCCACGAGACCTTCGGCATCTCGGCATCATCAGTCAAGCTCGTCATTGTAACAGAGAGAGGATGAATGAGGCCGTTGAATTCAGTTGTTGAGAGCTCAAGACATGCTTTGTACAACGTTTTCTTAACCCATTGCCAGGCCTTCAAATCAGGTATTATTTCCCATATTTACGTTGCCAACAACATCCTCTTTCGCTATTCAAAATGTTACTCTGGAGACTTAAATCTTGCATGCAAGCTGTTCGACGAAATGCCCCACAAAGACACCGTTACCTGGAACACCATGATCACTGGCTATGTAGAGTCTGGGAACTTGGGTGCTGCTTGGGAGTTTCTAAAATCCATGAAAAGACGTGGCTTTCAAGCTGATGGTTATACCTTTGGAAGTATACTTAAAGGGGTAGCTCACGCCTGTCGACATGATCTTGGGCAACAAGTGCATTCCTTGATCGTTAAGATTGGTTATGAGCAGAGTGTTTATGCGGGTAGCGCTTTATTGGACATGTATGCCAAGTGTGAGAGAGTTGAAGATGCGTATGATGTGTTTCGAGGCATGCCAGTGCGTAATTTTGTCTCGTGGAATGCACTCATCGATGGCTTTGTACAAGTCGGAGACCGCGACACTGCATTTTGGCTATTAAATTGTATGCAGAAGGAAGGTGTTAGGGTTGAAGATGGCACATTTGCTCCGCTTTTGACATTGCTTGATGGTGACAAGTTCTATAAGTTGACGATGCAGCTTCACTGTAAGATTATTAAACATGGCCTTGAGTTCTACAATGCTTTATGTAATGCTACACTCACTGCATATTCAGAATGTGGTTTGTTAGAAGATGCTAAAAGGGTGTTTGATGGTGCTTTTGGTACCCGAGATTTGGTTACCTGGAATTCCATGCTAGTAGCTTACCTGGTTCATGATAAAGATGAGGATGCATTTAATCTTTTCTTGGAGATGCAAGGGTTTGGCTTCGTGCCCGACATCTATACCTATACTTGTGTCATAAGTGCTTGTTTTGCAGCAGCGCATAAAAACTATGGGAAATCCTTCCACGCATTGGTGATAAAGAGGGGACTGGAAGAATCAGTGACTATCTGCAATGCATTAATAACTATGTATCTCAAATTGAATAATAAATCCATGGAAGCTGCGTTAAACTTGTTCCATTCCATGAAGTCTAGGGACCGAGTCTCTTGGAATTCCATGTTAACCGGGTTTTCACAAATGGGGTTTAGTGAAGATGCTTTGAAACTCTTTGGGCATATGAGATCTTCACTGGAGGAAATTGATGACTATGCCTATTCGGCTGTCCTTAGATCTTGCTCAGATTTAGCAATCCTCCAATTAGGCCAACAGATTCATCTCCTGACTGTTAAGACAGGTTTTGACTCAAATGATTTTGTAGCCAGTTCATTGATTTTTATGTACTCCAAGTGTGGAATTATTGAAGATGCTTGGAAATGTTTTGAAGATACCACAAAAGAAAGCTCAATTACTTGGAATTCAATTATGTTTGCATATGCACAACATGGGCAGGGTGATGTTGCACTGGACCTCTTCTCCATAATGAGAGAGAGAGAGGTGAAGCTGGATCATGTAACCTTTGTTGCAGTTCTGACCGCATGTAGCCACATTGGACTTGTTGAACAAGGTCGCTGTTTTCTAAAATCCATGGAATCTGACTACGGGATTCCTCCTCGGATGGAGCATTATGCTTGTGCGGTTGATTTATTTGGTCGTGCTGGATATCTGGAGGAGGCAAAAGCCTTGATTGATTCAATGTCATTTCAACCCAATGCAATGGTTTTGAAAACTCTATTGGGTGCTTGTAGGGCTTGTGGTAACATTGAGTTAGCTGCTCAGGTAGCAAGCCAGCTGCTAGAGGTAGAGCCTGAAGAGCACTGCACATACGTTATCCTCTCAAACATGTATGGGCGTCTTAAGAGGTGGGATGACAAAGCCTCTGTGACAAGACTGATGAGGGAGAGGAAGGTGAAGAAGGTCCCTGGTTGGAGTTGGATAGAGGTGAAGAACGAGGTACATGCATTCAAGGCTGAAGATCGATCCCACCCCTATTCCGAAGATGTGTATCAGATATTGGGAGAATTAATGGAAGAAATGAAGAGGCTTCATTCTCTTGCTAGCTCTGATCCTTTGATGCATGATGTCAATCATATGTACCCGCGGAGTGATTTAAGTTACTGAGCCTTGAGTTGTTCATCGATTCCGGAAAATTTTGCAATTACCTAGGCTGAAACAAATATAAAATTTTACATCACTCAAGTGTATATTTGCTAGTGCATTGTAAGTGTTTTCATAAAAATTAAATACTTTTGGATTGAAAAGACTTCAATTTGATCTATATATATATCAAATTGAATATTTTGATATCTTATCAAAACCATTCAAAAAAGCGTAAAACTGATGTGTTGGGTCATGGGTGTCAAGATTGTCTTCACATTTTTTAAGAGTCCCTGCGGTCATTACATTTCTATCAGAAATTAACTAGGCAAGTACATGCCATATAAAAAAAAAAAAAACCTAAGCAAGCACATGCGGCAGACAAGCAAGATGTACTCAAATCGCCCCCCAACCATCCTGTCCTCAAAACCCCACGACCTGCTCAGATAACAGAGTACCTTACATTGTAAGAAACTGCATTGCCCTTTTCCACATTTGTGCCTCTTCTAAGTTCAAATTGAAGCAAATCCTTGCCTTTTCTATGAGGCATGGCATCCCACTAACCAACTTAGAAATGGGCAGGCACCTTATATACATCGCTGTTTCCCTTTCAGTCCCTATGACCTATGCACACTATTTTTGTCCAAATCGAAAGCCAAGATGTTTTCAGATGGAATACCATGATTATGCAGAGAGTGAAAATCCAAAACCAGCCATTGAATTGTACCACCACATGCAACTGAAACCTGACACACACGTCATACATATCCTTTTCTTTGATTGTTGGATTGGCTGTTAATGGATTCGGTAAAGAAACGTTTGAGCATTTGCAGGGGATGGACAGAGAGGAATTGGTGCCTAGTGGGATCACTTTTGTTGGGATCTTATATGCTTGTAGTCATAACGGTATGGTTAATGAGGGGTTTGAATACTTCAAAAGGATCGATGGAGGAATATGATATTGTGCCTAGAATAGAGCACTATGTTTGCATGGTTGATTTGCTAGGTAGAGCAGGCTTGGTGAAAGAAGCATATGATCAATCTATCTAGGATATGCCTTAGCAGACTAATGCTGTTATTTGGAGGACCGTGTTAGGGGCTTGCACAATACATGGGCATTTAGGTTTAGGAGCCTTTGCAAGAGCCCAAGTACTCTAACAGTTGGAGCCTAAAGATAGTGGAGATTATGTGCTAATCTCCAATCTGTATGCAGACGAGAAGCGTAGATGTGCATGAGGTAAGAAGGATAATGCTTTATGAAGGATTGAGAAAAACTCCAGGGAAAAGCCTTGTAGAGTTGGGAAATCATGTCCATGAATTTGTTATGGGTGATTGGACTCATCCTCAAAGTAAGACAATAAATGAAATTGTAGTGGAGATAGCGAAGAAGTTGAAATTGGCAGGTTACGTGCCAATTTCAACTTGACCAATATAAGCGTAAGGAGAAGAAAAAACACTCACTGTGCATGCCATGTTTCTCCCTTACTTGCCGTGATTATACCGCTTGTTGCTGTCTTTTATTTTTCAAGATTGTGAGGGTGGATATGAAATTAGCTGCATGCCTTAGAAACCACGACTAGCATTTGGTCTTCTTCACGTGATTTGACTATACATGCAACTGGTGACTGATGTGGCAGTGACAACGACATGAAAGCTGGTGCTTTTCTGGTGGCTTCTTGTATGCATCAGGGAAGACTGGAGACTGGAGAGGACTGCTGGAGTGGAACCCGTGAGTGTACTTGTTGCATGTGAGCGTGGAGTGCGTAGCAACATGCATGGGAGATGACAGGAGAGGGTGCAGCTCGGTCCATGTGTGCAGGGTGGATGTATGCGTTATTTGGTATATATACCAATGCACTTCCTTCTGCACAGCAACCTCTGCAACATATACTTGCCTCGAGAACGTTTCCTGCATTTCACCATAATTTAGCTTGGAAGAGGAGGAGGAGACAGAGATAGACAAGGACACAGAGGAAGAGTCTTCTGACTACAAGATGGAACGAAGATATTTGAGGTCTACAGTTGCTAGACTAGCTATACGCAGGAGTAACAGGCGTGCATCTGGAACTCCATGCATGTTCCCCCATGATTTCTTCTTCGTCAGTGACTATTATGGTTGACTCTCTTCCGCAAGCTCTTCGTCCAGTAAAGGTAAAGGTTGAGTCTAATTCGTGTTCTTGCCAGGATTTTCAAGTGATGGGCTATGCAAACCCTCTCGATCGACATCACATGGTCAAGGGAAGAAGGTGACGCCATGAGGGTGTTACTAGGGATACACACGTTTTCACGGAGAAGATAGCGTGGCTACTGCAGGTACCAAATCCCATTTCCCACGTGCTTTGACTTTAATGTTGAATGTCTCTAATGGAAACTCAGGGAGAGAAAGATAGTTCGGAACAGTTTCTGAAAGTGTTTGATATTTTTCTTATTGCTTCCTCAATGTGCATTACACCTTGTCTCCAGTTTTTGTTTCTGCTTTCCAATTGTACTATGTAATTGGGAAATCCTTGGTTCTCATCCGTCTCTTTAAGCTTTTTAGGAAGACGTAAGTCAGTGCGTGTCAATCAAGTTGCTTGCCGCAATACCATACTGAAGAGATCATTTTCCCTAACTTGGCTGCGTGAAAACAACGCGGTAAAAAGAAATGAAACAGAGCCCTAAGCAGAATCTTAATGGAGCAGCATAAATGAGAAGCATAGGAAAAGTTGAGAATGCAATCATGATTTTTAGTCTATGCTTTCAGTATCTTGGGAGTTGAATATTACACGTTTTTTTAGTTTATCTTGAAATTGATGGTGGGAGAAGTTTCTATTATGGGAAGAGGAAGTAATGTAGCCAGTTGCAGATTATGTTATACAGAGCAATGATATTTTTCTTGTCAGTATTAATGCTCCTGTCTAGCTCATGTAATATCAATATGACTTGAGATGAAATTTCCGTTTGGAATTGCTTTCACGTTTCGACAATTTCAGATGTTATATGCTTCTTCCTCCTTTTGTCTATTCATTCTGATCGACTTGAGACTAGGTAGCAGAAGCCAAGGTAAGAGAAGATATGCTTTAACATCTCTCCGTCTTAAAACATTTTTGTTTTGAAAAAACAGAAAAGAGTGTATGTTAAGTATGACAATCAGTCTATTTGTCAGGTGACATGCTAGCTGTTGAATTATTATTTCTGTCTGTGTTCGACAGGAAGGTTCATTCCTTTGATACTTGAAGTTGGCAGTGAAAGTTGATAGCAGTGGCAGTTGCCAATTTCCATCGACAAATGCATACCTGTTGCCCCTTTTCCTATCTTTCAACGGATACAGATAGTTGTTTTTTGAAAATGGAATTCTTGAATATACCAACACAAGCAAAATATTACAAAATTGTTTGTGAATCTGGAACTTGGAATATAGATTTAGTTGGTAAAACCAAGTTCCAGGTGAGAAATCTATTGCAACCCTTCTTTTCTAGCTGTCTAATGTCAAAAACATCAACTCTCTCAGCTTATATACTACTATATATTACAGAGTTGGCAGGTAAATCGGTTTCTGAGTGCCTCCCAAGGTAGTTCATTTAGTTCCATAGTATGCAGTTCCATGTACAATCTCTCCTGATTTGTTCTCTTCTATTGCGGTCTACTTTGATCCAGCCTTTGCCATCTGAATCAGAGGAGACTCCTCTCTGTGAACTACTTGGTTATGGGTAGATTCATTTGCAGCCTTTCTCAACACTGTCTTCTTTTTTGCTTGCTTAGCCCAACCCACAAGCCCTTCTTGAACATGTTCATCAAATATTGCTTTCTTAAATGAACTTCCCATCTGCATTATAAAAAGAAAATAGAATCACCCCTTCTTAGTCATACATCCTGGATTATTTTTTAACAAGACAACTCGGTACTGCAACATCTTTCGGTGAGAAAATTCTAACTTACCTGTGTCACAATTGCATAGAGTGGTAGGGTACTGTAACTGCAGAGCAACTGAATGAATGCCCTATAAGATGGGATTCACATTAAAACAAAGCGTGTAATTAGAAGTTATGCCTTTATATATGGTAGAAAACACAATAGACATGAAAGTGAATTTACCCTATAACGAGTCTTGGAATAATATAACTAACTTGTCCCATTATGCAGGAGTCGAAACCATATTGTAGCTGTAAGAGATTGTGAAAAATGTCACATATATTTCAGTAGTCATTTGCTAAATGCTGTTAGGAAATGTAGATTTGTGACTTTACCCATATCCAGAAGAAAAATGCCATTTCGAAAGAGTTTTGGAATAAAATGATGTGGATCAAAATAAGAACGATTTTAGGCTTGTTGAACCAGAAGTGATCATCTGAAGGATGAACAACCAAATCCCCTTGGACTGCTACATGTTTCTCGGCGACCTCATGGGCCAACTGAGAGATTACATGCTCCAACTTAGTTCCCACGGCCAGTAGAAGCTGCCAAAAGAGCACCACCATAAAGATTTTCAAATAAATTCTTAAACAACCTCTTTCATGGATAATAAGAGCAAAAGTATAAAATAATAGCAGTATAGGAAACGGTTGGACAGCTTACAATGAAGGGTATGAATGCAATCCAGAAATATGCATGCCAGCCTGCATAACAAAATCAGGTATAACCTTTCTTGCTCAGTAATGACTTTCATAACGCAGGGCAGGATGGAAAACAGAGAGCATGGCATCAGCTTAATTATTACTTATCAGCAAATTGACAAGGCATTTTTTAGGAGTGAGAAAAAGAAAAGGTTTTTGCTTGTCATTCACACATTCTCAGTTTTGGAAATCATAACTTCTTTGCAATCGGTTTTCTCTATTCTTGAATAGTTTTTGGTTCTAAATTGCACGAGTCATTGAAACTACACTAATTGCCAAATTCTGCACTATGAAGCTGCCTAAAAATGGTGTGCTGAGTTACTATAAGAATGCGTTTTAGTAAAAGAGGTGCAAAATGATCCTCTAGTAATTGAAAGGCAATATTAATTAGCTTACCAGCAACATTCAGCAACAAGAAAAGAACCACAAATAACCAAAGATACCAACTGCAGCCGATGAAACCAGAAATTAGTACATTCACTTTGCACAGAAGAAACACTCGTGGAATTAATGATATGCACTTTGAAAAGGATGGAACATGTTAGATTCCATGGAATTAAAGCTCCATGAAGGAACGAACTAATAGTTTGCATTGCATATGATTAGTGGCATATAAAAATCACTAACCTTATTCCAACAACTTTCTTAAAGTCAGCTTCAAGGGCTCGCATCATGTATTTGTGAAAATTAAACTTTAGGTTTCCCCTGCAATGAGTCTGTAGAACAAACCTTTTAAAAATGTGAAGAGTTTCTTTTCTACAAATCTGAGTTTTTTTTTAAGAAACGGATATATAGAGTTTGAGTGTGAATAGAGTCATAAACCCACCATAATGAAGCCAAGTCGCAATGTGATATAATCAGATCTTGTTACCGATGCATAGAACTGCTTGAAAAACGATTGCTGAAAGTAAAAGTTAAAGAGCGAAGCCATTAGAAATATAATGAATCGTTTCTGAGATTTAATCTCATGATATGAAGAATGTCATATAAGAAGTTCATAAAACATGATCATTTAATTTTATCACCCCAGATTAACTGGTGTTTGCTACCTAAGACTGACATTAATTTTGCATAGAGAGGATGGTTTTCCAGCTAAGAGTTATTTCGCTTTGATAAAGTTTCTCATTGGCTTGTTCTGAAACTTGTGAAACAAATTTTTCACACTTAATGGAAAGGCATAATTAATACGGGAATGTTTTCTTGGAGCAATACCAACTAATAAAAAAATTTAATCTATAGAAACTCATCTTTAGACAGGAAATATTTTATGTGAAGCATTTTTTCATATCAAAATCATAATTCAATAATTGGACGAGAAGATTTTTGGTACTGGGCAATGTAGAACAAGTTCAAGTGGTTGTCGTCTCTATAAGTTTTGGTATTCAGTTTATCAAAGTTAGTTATGGAAGGACTTACCAACCAGCCCAGAAAGCAAGAATTCTTTCCAAAACCCAGATAGCGTGTCCGGATAAAATCATGGTCTTGAACATTCGTAAGCTTTGGATCTTGAGCTGAAAAAACATACGCATGTGTAAAAAGAAAATCATCAGGAGCTTGGAGAAAATATAGAAGTGCATCATTTGAGTCTGAAGTTAAGCCAGTATAATCAAGATAAAATTCTCAGGAGAACAAGCATGTAAGATCTTCCAGGTTGAACACACTGGACGTAATGGCTAACCTATTTCAAGGAAAAAATTAATAAGAGAAAGTGAGCTACTAACAAGCAATACCTTGTTCTGGATCTTGTTCCTTGTTCGAGATAGAATCCTCCCAACGTTTCCACTGCCTTATCTGCACCGAAAAAGATATTTAACAAACACTATTCAATATGAGGGATCAGAGAATAATGCTGTAGTTAGGAAAAAAAGAAGAAGAAGCAAGTGAATACGAGGAAATCACCTTAGCACTTCCGAAAAGAATGGTTAGAGCACAGAAAACCACATGCACACAAGCAAGCACGAAGATAAATATATGAAGATGATGCAGTGCTGTTGTAGATAACATAGGAACCTTTCCCTGGAATGTGATCAAAGAGGATAAATGTGAGCCATTTACTTGTAAATATCCATTTACCATCAAAGCACATGGCTACGAAAAGGTTACCAATTCTTTCTTACAGCAGACATGAATTCACACAATCCTGTCAAATCTGTCATTTCATACTTTGTTTATTGAAGCTATTAAACAAAAAAATGCCGCTTGCTTTAATCCGTACTTTAAAGGACTGTTCTCAAGTTTATATTTTAAGTTATACTTAATGAAAACAGCTAGAATTGCATAGGATTTCAGCTTTCAAACACCATTAAGGGACCGTGAGTGGTATCCTGAATACTGGAGAGCATGGATTTGAAGATTAACTGATAAACTATGTCTTCTCACAGAATATATGTGTGTGTGAGATGTCACGAGTAATGAAATTCCGCTGCACGGATACGAGCAATTGAAACTTTAAGAAGAAGCAAATGTAGGACTGATTCCTCCAAAATTAAAAAGGGTGTTCTTGAATGTAGAGGTGTGGATAGAGAGTCAAGGCAGCAACTAAAGTGTCTATAGAAAGAGAGGTTACAAGTTAAAAGTTACAAACAAGGGTACCACACGGGTCATTCAGTCTTTTACGAAAACTCTCTTTTGTTTCATCGACTAGGAAAAGCAAGCCAAATATTATAATCCATATTAAGCATCAAGCATGTTCGGTTGAGGCCCGAACGTCTCCCTAGCTGCTACAAGACTAATATATTCATCACCAAATTCAGTTTTCAATACTGCTAGAATCAATATTCAACCTGATCTTCTAATATTATATAGCTATTCCATCCAAATTCCTGTCCGTTCCCTTTAACATGAGCATGTAAGTAGAGGTCTTTTCTTTTTTTATTCAAAGAAAAAAAAAACAGAGAGTAAATGTAGTTGGCGAGGCAGTATAAGATCCATGTTGCCTTGAAAACCACTCCATCGAAATTAAATTTATTAATTACTGATTACCTCGGGACAAGAATTAGCGGGGGAGTCCTCGGCTAAAAGGCGACGGGAAGTCCCACCAGGAAAGAAGGAAAAGAAAGCCTGGAAGTGGGCGGTAGTTCCTTTAGTTTCTTTCTTGCAGGGCAGCATTTTCTTAGACAAATCCTCAGAAATGCAGATAGTGTTAATTCTGCCTTGGAACACTGTCAGTAGCAGTGATATAAACCCCAAAAGCATCAACTCTGCACCAGCGAAAATCACATTAATCGACTTCTAGATTATAGAACATCAATCTGCAGGATGCCAAACGAATTTCTATGTATGGATATAATGATCGTGAATTAATGTATGATTTACCTTCTTTGATTTTCTGTAAGGCTTCAAAGGGCGGTTTCTGGTGTTTTCTCTTCAATAACTGCAGATTAAGGGATAAAAAGTGAAGATGATCACTTCTACTGCATAGATATAGCAAAAGAGATCGATGATAGAGATCAAAACTGGAACAAAGCATGGTAATTGAATTCAATATATATAAAAAGAAGAGAAGAAAAAACAAGATGAAGAAGAAAAGAAAAGGAAATAAGAGTGATGGATGACCTTGCCAAGGAGGTGAAGGAATCTTTCAACAATAAGAGAAATGAGAACAATAACAGTGCAAACCGCTGCCACAACCCATGTGGGCGTGTACTCTAAGGTTGTCCCTCCTTCTGCCATAATGCTGTTATGTCAATGTATTACTCCTGCTGCTGCTGCTGGTATTCTTCAAATCTTCTTTCTTGTATTGGCTTTGCTTGGATGCATACAACAATGAGATGGGATCGGAGGAAGATCTGCAGGCGGGATGGATTTAAGGAAACAAATGTTTTATTTTATTTTTTTCCAATTCAAACCCGACTGAAATGACCACTTTATACACAGGCCTTCATGGCCCCATTGGATTTCTGATTTCTGAATACGGAGTGGCGCCAAGGTCAGTGCCTTGATTGGTGGCTTGGACCTAAGTAACCTGCCTTTAAGCCTTCCTAATTTCATTAATATTGATCACTCCATTTTTTTTTTTATAATTTTTTTAATCTTTTCAAAGCAGGGTTTGTTTAAGAACTTCATTCCACTTTATTTCCCAAGCTAAGAGTACTAGAAGCCATGCAAGCGACACATCACCATTCTATATAGTTTTTTTTACTCCGCGATAGGAATAGAACTATAATTAAATAAAATAATCATCAAGGGATGAAAAAGAAGGTTGTCTTATATAAGAAAAAGATCTCCTTGTTTTTATATGAATACTATAGAGCTTAACCAATATATATTGCCTGTCTGTTTTATTAATCATTGTAAATCCTAAAACTCTTAATAATTAATAATAGTAAACCGCGTTATATATGTGGTCATGTCGAGAGATGAAGTGGCAACAGCATCCCATGAGCTGCTATTACTACAGATCAATTTTCCCTTTCTAATTAATCGTGATGGCCCCAGAGTACTTACAAGATGTGATTGCAAGGAAGGATAGTCTCAGGAGAGCATTAATAATTAAAATAAACTCAAACCTTGCAAAACACTTCTTGATGATTAGAATAGAATGTTGTTTTCTAAATGATTTTCTATATTAAAATATATATTAATAATTTTTTAATTTTTAAAAATTATTTTAATATTAACACATTAAAATAATTTGAAAGCTCTATAAATATATTAATTTAAAAAAATAAAATATTTTTAAATTTTTATAAAAATATTTTTATAATACAAAAACAAATACGGTTGGTTATTTGTTTGATTGTTTGTTTCAATGAAAAACAAAACAAAACGCGTTTTATTATCCAGATTGGATTGGATTCTCCTGTTAGCATCAAATAATGGATGATTTTATTTTTTTTTCTTAAATCGTTATATATATGTGTGGAGAGGTTCGATTCTTTCGATACATAGAAATATATACTATAATAATATTAGTAGTAACTGGTGGGCAGCGATTGAGATTACAACGTGTTACTATTCGAATTTGGGCCCCCACGATATTAAGAAATCGATCGTATAATTAAACAGGGGTTTATTTTATGTTGTAGAGATGGGATAATTTACGTACTTCGTGCGTTCCATATACTACGATATAGAGGAAGGCTATTTCCAATGTTTTAAATTAAATTAATGTCTATCGGCATTAATTTAGAGATCGATCTTTCTTTCTTGAAGCCCTCCCCTCACTATCTGAACTTGTAATTATCTCCGTTTTCCTGGCCATTCATACTCCTCCATTTTAATCGTATAATTAAGGTGGCTTAATTAATCTTTATGGTGAACATTATTACGTGTTTCATAATTATACATTTTTGAAAGAATGTAACTTTATTGTACGTATTTGTATCAAAGCCAAAATCCCGAGTTTTTTTTTTTTTTTTTTGTATTCTTAACAGCACTTAAATTAATATGGAACGAGCAATGATGATGTAACCATACGAGAAGGCTTTAAATAGTCAGGTTCGCTCAAATTGCATTATTAATTAGCTTCAGCAGCAATTAATTAAATTGTTTTTAGGGTTTAGGGCCTTCGCCTTCCCCACACATTATTGGCAAATTGCTCCCCTGATTGACGGAACAACGCGTGAAGGAAGGATGGACGGACTAAAACTGCCTTTGTCCTAAAACTGTCCCCCGACCGACCACAGTTATGGTCGTCCATTGATGGAAAAACACATGTTATCTCCACCAATTGGAAACCAGAAAACTAGTCTTGCTCCTCACAGTCAGCCACACACACGATGAATTTCCACTTAGTGTTCACGCACTCATCTTCATCTTCAGTTCCTGCTTGCCAGTTGGAAAGACTTTTTACAACTTGTTGTGTGTTCTTACGGATACAACGGGCCGGCGCATTTGTACGAAATAAATAAAGAATTTGATGTTTGTTTGAAATCCCTCACCCTCACTTCTTCCTCATCTAATTTTTGTATGAAATGGGAACAACTTCATCTTCCAACATTTCTTAAAGAATTTGTTTTTACTATTTCTTTATAAATAAAAATGTTCTTATTTCACCTCCATCTAAATGTGTGAGTGGTCATATTTCAAAATTAAATATACTAAAAAAATAAGGGTATTTAATGTTAATATAGTAGTTAATCACAAATTATTATGCTCTTGTATAAAAATTAAAAAGTGTATATTTGGTGATATAAAGCTCAATACATACAAAATAGTCACTTTTAGTGAGGTTTAAGTACTCTTATATAATAAAATTAGTGATTTTTTAAGTAAGACTAGCATTAAATGAGAGGATGAACTTTAATTTTTTTTATAAAAAAATAATATTTATTCTTATTTTTGTATGATAAATATTCTGATAATTAAAGTAAGAATATTTAGATGAAAGAAATTATTAGCCTTTTACTTGAATGGTTTAGATGATATTTATAATCCTTCAATCCTGTTATTTTGATGAAGTGAAGGGGCTAAAGAGTTATTTTCTCCTCACCACATTAATAAAAGATAAATATTTTTTACATAATAATAATGAGAGACAAATATTATTTACACATTATTAATGAAATGTAAATATGGTAGATTCTTAGAAGAGTTTTTGTACATATATAGATATAGAAAAATGAATATTTCATGTTAAAAGTCTTAAAAATAAATAAACAAAATCTTATGACCTTAACATGAGTCTATAACGACCTTTAGACCAATCAGGTTTAGTGCGCAACCAAGTCCAGGGACAGTGGGTTTGGCAGCTCACCTGACTCATGTCCTCTTGAACTCAACACCTAATAAACACAGGGATGTTAGGTTTGACAGCTCCTCAGATCCATATTTGCTTGAGTTCAACACATAAATGACCCAATGATGTTGGGTTTGATAGCTCGTTAAACTTATGATTGCTTGGACTCGACACATATCTAAACTCAAGGGCGTTGGTTTTGCAGCTCGGCAGGCCTATGATTGCTTGAACTCAGCACGCAGTTGATCCAAGATGGTTTCGGCAACTTGGCGGGCCTATGATTGCTTGGACTCAGCACGTGGTTGATCCAAGACTGTTGAGTTCGACAGCTCATAAGACCTATAATTGTTTGGACTTGGCATGTGGCTGAACTCAAGAACCTATAATTGTTTAGACTTGGCAAGTGGCTGAACTCAGAGGTATTGAGTTTGACGGTCAAACTTACATTCATTTGGACTCAACACGTGAATGATCTAAGGACGTGTGGTTTAGAAGCTCGTCAGAGCCACAATTATTTAGACTCGACACATGGTTGAACTCTCGAGTGTTGAATCTAACAACTCACTAAACTCACATTCGCTTAGACTCGATACATGGCTGAACCCAAATATATTGGGTTTGGAAGCTCGCCAGACCCATGCTCGCTTGGACTCCGCATATGGTTGAACTTAAGGGCATTGAGTTTGTCAAATTGTCAAACATATATCCACTTGAACTAGGTATGTGGCTAATCCAAGAATATTGGATCTGACAGCTTATCAGACTCATGTATAGTTAGACTCAACACATAGTTAACTTAAGAATGCTGAGTGTGACAGCTGGCTAAATTCATATTTTCTTTGATCTAGTCCATGGCTGACCCATGAACGTTTGGTTGGACAGCTCACTAATTTCATGTTTATTTGGGTTTAATATGTAATTGAATCTAAATATATTGAGTTTAGAAGCGAGTAAACCTATGTTATTTAGACTTGGCATTCCATTAAACCTAGATGTGTTGGGTATGAATGTGGGGTGTGAATGCAAACCTCCCTCGTTTATCAATCAATCACCAACTTAGGGAAATATTGAATAAAATGGATTGCAATTAAACTCACTAGCTGCTCATCTCGTCATTAACAAGAAAAAAAGTGGTGGATTTTTAAGTGAATGAAAATCCTACGTGCAGAGTTTGTTGAAAGAAGGACGAAAGGGAATTCAAAGCATAAAATGGATTGCAGAAATAGTTTGGACGGGGGCTAGACTTATTATAATGGGTGGTGGACCTGACTTATGGCCGAACTTCATTTGATAATGGGCACTAAGAGTTGGGCCTTACTTTACTCATGACTTCGACCTCCCCAGGGCAGCCGCACCGCACAAATAACATCATGTGTGTGGGCTCAAGCCTTTGAGGCTCAGGATCCACACCGTAATGGTGCTATCAAGTTTCAATGCCTTGAGGTATCTCATAGGTCATTATTTGCTATCATTTTTTACTATTATTAAATAAAAACAGGTTTTTTCTTCATTTTTTGTTTGTTTTAGAAAGAAAAAAAAAACCACAACTGATTGTTAAGAACTCTTTAAATTCAAACAGATTTATCTATCAGATTGGATTCAGATATAATAATAATAATTCAAACAGGGTCGTCGGGGGCGGCTGCGCGGCGATCATGCTGCATGAATCATGCAATTAGATGCTCTGGGGTTATTATCATTAGTATATGTGGATAAAATTTGAAGGAGGAGCTCCTAGTGACAGCTAGCATGCCATGATAAGAGCTAATAATTAAGCTGCAGTACTCACTCTCCCCGGAGGCATATTCTCCACAAGCATGTTAATTTCCGGTCTTTCCACTTCTCCGGAAGTTACGGTTTAATGTTGCTCCTTAATTCCTTTTAATTTATTACATTTCAATCTCATACTTTATTCTTATTGCATTATAATCCCTATTAGTTGAGAGAGAAAAGAGAGGGGGGAGAGAATAGTGAATCAACTGTAGCGAACCAACTAGATTAAAACATATACCATTTTCATAATTTTAAGGGATGCATGGGTTAAGGACTGCATGTACCTCTCCCTTTCTAGTTTTTTTTTTTTTTTAAATCTAATTATTAAGACTTGCATCCAAGAATATTATTTTTTTAATAAAAAATATACAAGATCCTTGTAGGGAATGTGTCTTTAAAGTTGATTAAAAAAAAGGGATCTAGCCTTTGTTGATGTACAATCTGTCTTGATGATATTTTAACCATTGATCGATCCAATCATAAAGAGATGGAGTGATTCTGCATGCTTCTTCTTGTTTTGCATTTCTTAATTAGCTCCTGCACTGTCATGATCAGATGCCTCTTAATTTACAAATAAATGGGTACATTAATTAATTATTGATTGCGTGTCTTTCATGCGCAATAGATAATTAAGAACGTCAGTTGAAATGGATTTGACAGGTTAGGATATGACAAAAACTATATCCATGTATAATCACGATGTCTTCAATGAAAAAGAAGTTGTCGATTCATAATTGTCATCTCTTTTTTGAGAAGATGCAATTCACGCAAACAATTGATCACATGCTACACGCAAACCATTGACTTTCAAGGGTTCAAATGAAATACATCTCGAATACACAACCGAAATTAGCGATCGACTCTATTATTTCTCTTTTAAGTTGCCGCCGGGCAAGGATGGATATTAACTAAGAAAGTTGCCGCCGGGCAAGCGCTCTCTCTCTCTCTCTCTATATATAGATATATATATATATATATATATACTGTAGAAATGAATCGTAAAAAATGAAATACATCTCGAATACACAACCGAAATTAGCGATCGACTCTATTATTTCTCTTTGCTAGAACATCAATATGATTAAGGTTCTGGTGTCACCAAGAGACAAATAAAAGGGAACAAGTGCGCGCCTCTCTCTCTCTCTCACATGCTACACGCAAACCAATGACTTTCAAGGGTTCAAATGAAATACATCTCGAATACACAACCGAAATTAGCGATCGACTCTATTATTTCTCTTTTAAGTTGCCGCCGGGCAAGGATGGATATTAACTAAGAAAGTTGCCGCCGGGCAAGGCTAGCTCTTTGGATCTAAAAAGCCCCAAAAATTATTTAAGAATTAACGTCTCCTAGCTAAGGTCACTTTCGATTTGTTAACAACCTTGAAGTTCACGAGGTAAGATATAAAAAAAACACCAATATAGCTTATTATGTGTTGTATACTTGGTTAAACTCTTTATTCTAATAATTTGGATTATTTTTTCTAGACTTTCATCTTGTACTTGATAGATCAAAGTGATTAGTGTTTAATACATATAAAAGATTTTTTTTATATAGATTTTAAGACTCTCGGATGTTTAAGTAGTTTTTAAAAAAGAAAATACAATAATATTTTAAAAAAATAAATTTAAAAAAATATATTTATTAAAAATATTAAGAATGAATAGATTGTAAACTTGAAATTTAAAAAATTCATGAAGTATTTATAGCTATAAGTCTTGTTTTTTATAGAAAAAAAGGACTAGAATGTTATTTTGTCTTGATAGTATTGGTGAGAGATAATTATATCTTACATATATATTAATAAATGATAAGTATTTTTACATGTGTATTAATGATAGAGAAATATCTCTCTTAAAAAAATATTAATGCGATGGAAATGGTAGCCTACATATAGACACACACACACACTCTAGGGTGTAGAGGGAATGAAATCTAAAATGTTTTATGCTAAGTTCAGGGATTATTAGGTGCAGGCATTAGGGATGATCATTTTCAATTCGGTTCAGTTTTTAAACTAAAAAAACTGATCAATTGAGATTTATATTTTTTAAACTTATAAATTAAACCGAACTGACTAACCAGTTCAAACTGACCATTTCAGTTCATTTCAATTTGGTTTTTTCTTTAAAAACTGGTTGGACCTGTTTCCATTTAATTGGGTCTTTTTTTAGTGAGCTTAGGCTTTTCTTAACATGTTTTGGGTTCAAATTGACTACTTTGTAATTGTTGTTGTTGCTACTACATTTGTCATTCACTCAATTGAAGAAGTTGAACCAGATTATAAAAGAAAGCTGATGGAGGATTTCAGTAAGTTAGGGGAAAAAATCAAGACTACTAAACAAGATTATGTTATTGGTTCTATTAGAAAAACAAGACATTTTTCTAATAGAAAAGTGATCGTCACATGTAATTGTCAATAGCCGAGTGAGAACTTCAAATAGCAATTCACATCAAAACAAATAAATAATTTCCAAGTGAAACTTCAGCTAAAAAACTCATAAAAAAAGACAAAAGGTAATAAGAAAATTCCTACCCTGCTCAAAACCAAGTTGTTCCTTTTTTATGAGTTTAATGAACCAATAACTTTCATACACATACTAATGAGAAATTCAATATTAAATTAAGTTGTGGAAACCAAATTAGATTATTGAAAAAAAGTAATTTTTTATCTATTTATAAACAATTCAAGAAACCCATTTTTTAAAAAAAAATTAAAACCCAAATCAATTTTTTTAGTGAATACCAGCAAGCAAGTGATGAAAAAATACCTAGGTTTTTTCAAGTCCATTCACACAAAACTAAAAGAGAGGAGAGGGGGGGGGGGGGGCGACTAAAAAAAGGGGTTTGATTGCAAAAGAAAAGGAAATTAAGAGATTAAAGTTTCAGATAAAAAACTAAAGCTTTTATACCTAAGTTAGAATTGGGGTTGAAACTTGAATTGAAACGATGCGATTTGATTTGATTTAATTGGTTTTAGGTTTTTTAAAGTGAAATCGAACCAAATTAGATTTTTTTATTTTCTAATTGGTTAATTTAGTTTTTTTTGTTTGGTTTTTTGGGTTAATTGTTTTTTAATTATTTTTTTATTTTTTTAATCATCACTGACAGACATGTTACTGAGACTATGAGTTTAAGAGGTTTGAGAGATTTTTTAGGTCTGGGTTTATTAAGTCACAAGTATACTTGGCCAAACAAGGTAAGGTACCTTCCCACCTTTATTCCTTCCTTGATTTCCTCCGCAAGAAACTATTTGTCCCCTTTGAGAGTTGTATTTTAGAATTGCATTGTAGCTGTCTATATATATATATTCCCAATTATTAATTAATTAAGCGATCGATAAAACCAAGCCAGATACACATAAGATGTACTAATAATTTATTATATATTTATATGGACCCAACCTAGTAAAAGGTCGTTTGTTTGCGTGGTTATTTTTACATTTAAAACAATCACAATAAATGTTATATTTAATTATATCAAAAAATATAATTTAATTTTAGTAGGTCCATATGAATTCATATTTTACATGTAAATTTGAGAAAGCAGCTCCTTACTGCTTTTTAAAATTTAGCGTTTATGTGCACAATGCAATTCATTTGCATTGTGCATGCAAACAATGCAAGTGAATTACACTATTGTACTGTTCATGTAAATAAATTTTTAGTGTGTTTGTTTTTGTATATTAAAAAATAATTAGTTTAGAGTAAATTAAATTTACTCTAATTGTCATGTAAACAATATTTTTTTCATGAAAAAACTAGTGTAGTGAAAAAAATAGTGTAGAGTGAATTAAATTCACTCGCAATGTAATATCAAATCAATTTTATTCTTGATAATATTTTATCTAATTTTATTACACGCTCAAAAAATTATAGAAACTGTAGTTCTTATCGAATGAATTTTGTACGTAATGAAATTGTAGATGGTTTAATAGAATAATAAAAAATAATTTATATAAAGTATTATTTATTTCATAAAGTAATAGCAATAGTTAAATCTACAACGTTTAAATTAAAAATCATCAATATTAATATATATATTAAAATTATTTTATAATTTAATTTCAAAACCATTCTTAACCAAATACATTAAACTATTTTTTATTTAACTTCAATTTCAATCACAGTTTTAATCAAACATATATTTTCCAACTCAACCTCGTGTGGCTAGCTTAGCTAATTAATTATGTCCCACGGGCCATCGATACCATCCATTACCAGGTTCATGAGCATTCCAGGGTTCATGCTTCATCTAGTAGCGGAAGAGACTTGTTTCCTTCCACTGCACCTGAATTCGAACCCTGGCGTGCATGCCTGTCACCCCTACAATACTTTACATGTCTACTGAATTTGCAGGATATTCAATGAGCCATGGAGATTAGTCATGGTGCACGCAAGCTGGTCCAGACACCCCACGTAAATCAAAAATAAAAAAAACAGGGGATTGATTAGTAGAGCGTTTGCGTTTGGATGTTGCCGGCGTGATTGCTAGCTGGTGAGTCAGTGTTGACAGGACGCCATTCTTCAAGCAATAATGCATGCCCCGTTTTCTTTTTCACGTGAAGGGAAGCCGCTTTCGATTCCCCTTCTAGAACCCCTTGCTTTGCGTATCTTGGATCTACTGAAAAAACACAATTCGCAACGTCCATATAATTTAATTACAAGCTTGCAAGTATCGTTACCATATAATTAAGCTTGTACATATTATATATTCTTCACAACAACTACTTATAAACAGATATTACTTTATTCAATACGTGTAACTGGGATTTATTTATTTATTTATTTAATTTCTTAAGAGAGGTTATAAAACTTAACTAAAAAGGATTAATATTTCCCTATAGTGCATGCTATTATTCACTATAAATAAATTTATTGTGGATGCATTATAAGTGTTTTCATCATGGACTATGAGAACTTTTATCGTAAATTGTAAGAATTTTCATTATAACACGAGTACTGTGCACTGTAAGTGCTTGCACTATAAACTACATTGTTTGTGGAGACATTTGAGGAAGCTACAACTTGTAGGCTCCCAGCACTAAACTGCAAGTGCGTCCCCTAAGACTGTGCACGTGTGAAGCTTGGGCTACGTATTTGAGGCTAAGCAAACACAGCTCCACTTTAACACTTGGTTTACTTTTTTTTTTTGGTGCAGCCCAATCACCACATGGTACTTGAACTGCACCCAAGAGCAAGCAAACCACACATCAAGTGACCTACACTGTGATGCGGGCTTAGAATGGTACTGTCCATGCTCCACATGGTACTTGAGTTACTTATACTTTTATGGTGCTTAGTCCACTTGCTCTTGGGTGGAGCCTAAATGTTATATGATATTTGGGTTGTTAATATTTTTAGTGTAATTATAAGTATTGATATTAAAAAATATTATTCTTAGTTTTTTTTATTATTTTTTTAATATAATTAATTTTTAGAAAATCAACAGTAAAGATATTATTTTTTTATAATTAATATTAAAAGAATTATTATATTTTTTCTTAATATATTTTTTTCCATATGATTGATAGTATTGGTGTTAAAAATATTATTATTTTTCTCTTAATATTATTTTTTTGGTATAATTAATAATAAAATTATTATTATATCTTTTCTTAATATATTTTTTTAGTATAATTAATATTATTAGTATATTGATGGATATAAGTTTCTAGTCCAATGAAAAAAATATTTAACCACATTCACGCTACGATGTTAACTTTGTTTTTCTCTTTTTTTCCAGTGCTACGAAGGTAAGTTGCAGCCTCAACCCTCCCATAGCAAGAAAACAACATAATATTAATAAAATATTAATATTAAATTAAAAAATAAATATATAAAATTTAACAATCAAAATATATTATTCATGAAAAGACTTTATTACTTGATATTGAATCCGTTGAGCATGTTGCTCATGCTATATATATATCTAGGTGAAGAAATTTGCTCGAGATCCAGAGTAATGCTCCATCTTGTCATAATTGCTTAACTAGTCATAATTTCTTTTTTATCCTTACACGTAATGTCATGCAAAACATCACTCGTATTGATATCGACTGGAATGTGATATTTGTAGCCGAACTGTTGCATTACCCGATCCAGACAATATAGCCTGATCATCTCAAAACATATTAGCAGAACCATTGTTATACATATATCTACCCCGTTGGTGCAGACAGTTGGAGCAACAACTAAACTTTTTTTCAAGCAAGGTATCTAAATGACCTTCAAATTATAAATTAAATAAATATTAAATAACAATGATTTGGTGCAGTTAATTATTTTATTTAACGTTCAAAAAATATTTAGATAGCATGTTGTCTATCAAGCTCGTTTCGATAAAATGTTATCACATGTGATGGATTATTTTAAAAAGCTCGTCCAGCACACCACCTAGAATTATAAACATGTCAGTTTAATTGTTTTTTTCAAAATTTCAAGAACACAATATATATATAATTACAAGAATAACATCACAAATTCATAGTAAAATAATTCGAAGGCAAATTCATAGCAAAATAATTTAATTCCAATAAAATATTAGATTTATTAACTTACCAACAATTCAATGAAACATATAATTTGTCATAATCTAACTATATTTATATTTCATTGCATGAACATATATATATATATATATATATATTTAACTATATTTAACTATATATATTTAACTATATTATTAGCCCGATTCTAACAGTATGCAAAAAATCCTTAATTTAAACTTAATATAAATTAAACGTAACACATAATTAATTAAAATAATTAATTTTTCATTGATTTAATTTATTTTTATATTTAATTATATCAAATAAATTTTAATTTAAATTAATTTATCATTAATTCAATATATTTTAAATTATTTAAACTAACCATAAACTATAAATTTAATTAAAATAATTATTTAATTTTAACCGAATCAAATATAAATTAATAGCAATATAACATAAGAAGCCACGAAAGCCGGCATAAAAAATATTCCTGTTGGGAGTGAAGGTACTGTCTTAGAAAAAGACACGGTCAAAGTGCACTGCTGCTGCCTTGGACACAGTGCACGAAATCTACGGGTTTTGTCGTTAGGGAAATACCAGCAAATCACATGAAACCTGTTCTGTGTCCTTCTTCTTTAAGGAGGATGGGATTGGGGCATGCCGGCCGCTTGTTTTTTCCCTCCCTCATAATTTGTGTATAGTATTATAGTTATGGTTAATTTTAAAATAAGTTTTTATATTAAAATATATGTTAATAATATATTTTTTATTTTTTAAAAATTATTTTTAATATTAATACATCAAAATAATTCAAAACATATAAATATATTAAATTTTAACAAAAATATTTTAAATTTTTTAGAATACAATTTACACTATGTCCTAAACATGTGTCTAATTCGTGTAGCCTTGCTCCATGAACAAACAAAATTAATACGGTCCTGCTCCTGCTCCCCATTGTCAATATACATTCCATCTTCTCTAGCAATTATAAGTTCTAGATTCTTTCTCATATCCTAAAAATGAATGGCTAGTATTTAATTCTCAAGGCATTTAAGCCTTTCTCATTTATAAAACTTAATTAATTAATTGTTTTGTATAGATAGATTTAGGTCCCTTCTTTTCCCTTCTTCTCTTAAGATCAAGCCGATACACATACACATTAATTAATGCACGGTCAATTAGATGTTAATCTTAAGTTAAGGCAATAATTGATGCATGTTGACATGTTTACCAGTGGGGCCCTATATATATATATATATATAGCTTTGGTTACCTAATTAACCTCGGAAAATCACACAGGTTCTTTCGTGCTCTTTTTAAAAGACAAGAATTATGAACCATCATCCTAGATCATTTTCCCGTGTTATGCCGTGTTATATTATGCTGCATATCAACTTTTTTTAAATGCAATAAAAAACATTAAGAGTGTTGGGATTATTTTATAATGCTATTAAATCTGGAAAAAAAATATATTAAAATATGTTAACATGGGTCTTCGACTTGCATGAGTATACAATAAAATTATATAAAAACTAACTTGATATGAATTAATTTATTTAATAAATTTAAATAAAATCTAAATGATTTATTTTTATTTAAAAAAATTGCTATTGAACTATAAAATTACAAAAAATTAATAAAAAAATAAATAAATAAAAATTCAAACTACATAAACTTTTTAAACTCATAACTTGGGTTACCAGACTAGAGTTATTATACATGAAAAAACAGTGAAACTCAATCCCTAATAAATTTAATATTATTCTCTACTATTATTATCATCATTATTGTTAATACCATTAATATAATTATTGTTGTTGTCGTCGTCGTCGTCACAACTTATATTATTATCATTTTTATTCTTGTCACTATTATAATTATTATTTTATTGTTATAACAAGCTATTATTACTATCATTATTATTACCATTAATAATAATATTATTAGTGCCATTATTATTAGTACTATTATTAGCACCACCACCAATACTATCATCACTATTACTATTACTACTATTATAATTATTATTATTAGCATTATTATTGTTGTTGTTACCATTATCACTAATTTCAACATTATTATTTTGATTATTATTAATATTATTATCATAATTATTGCTGTTATCATCATGATTATTGATATTTTAACCCCCACAACCATCATAATAAACTATTACTATTATTATCATTAATATCACCATTTTTATTGTTGTTATTATTATCATAGTATTATTAGTATTATTGTTGGTTTCATATTACAATTATTGCTGTTATTATTATTATTATTGCTATCACAATTTATTACTATTATTAATATAATTATCACCATCATCACCACTATTACTATCATAATAAACTATTATTAACAATATTATATTAGTAGTATTGTTAGTAATATTGTTAGCTAGCATCATCATCATCATCATCATCATTATTCAAATAAAAAAATCATAAACTTGATATGAAAGATAAAATTAAAAACCATAAAAACTTTAAGGTAAAGAAAAAAATAAGAAATAAAAAGGTACCAAATTGAAATTATTATTATTATTATTATTGAAAAAATCATAAATTTAATTTGAAGGATAAAATTAAAAACTATAAAAAACTTTAACAGAAGAGCCAATAAAAATTAGAATTGAAGGATTAAATTGAAAATACATAAAATTTAACAAAAGAGAAAATGACCAAACTAAAAAAATACAAACTAAAAGAATAGATTATGAAACACCAACAACAAATATATCAATAAAATATAAAATTAAATCATAAGAATAAAGACCAAATATAATAACCAAAAAAACTAAAAAAGGATGTAATTGAAACAAAAAAAATTTAAGAAATGAATTAAAACAAAACAAATAAATATAAAAAAATTAGGTAAAAAAAAAAGAGTTTGAATGGCTGATATGGAAATTTAGAGAGCCGAGGAAAGAGAGAAAAAAAAAAGCGTGTTGGCAACTAATCGGAGGTTTGACAAGCACATGCATCGTACAAGAAGACAAAAGAAACTAAGATGAATTTAGTGACATGGTAAAATCAATTTTTTAACTATTGAATTCAACACACATATCAACAACTTTTAATATTTTTTTTTTAACTGTCTTACCCTCATAACCCAAGCATAATTATAGAAAAAAAAAACCATTATCCAATTATGAATTAGCCCTTAAGTCAAGCCTTTAAAAATTAAATGTAAGAATAATAAAATAATTATACTATAGCTAAAAATGTAAAATGCCTAAAAAAACCCTAGACCATAGTTAACCAATTATTTACTTTTAAAAACAACAAAATCATTGTATTGTGCAAAGGATTAAAGAAAATACCAAAACACCCTTTAGCAATTCACAAATGACAAATGAACCAAAGAAGAAGATTATTTTACCCATGAAAGGCAATTAAATGAAAGTTTTTTGAAAGGACAAAACCATCCATTCACCATTATGATCCATCATAGATAAAAATATATATACAGTGAACAACCCATATATTTTAGTTTTTCTTTTAATTATTATATATAAAAAAAGTATTTGAAGTAAATGTGTTAGCGATATAAAGAAGGAAAACAATAATCGCTAATTGCTTCATGATCGAACATCATCATCATAGACGTCCATCTCTTTATTTTTGTAATTTTCTAATAGTAAGATAATAATAGAGAGTGATTGAGATTGTGGTTATAGTTATTTTTGAAAATAATTTTTAATTTAAAATATATTAAAATAATATATTGTTTATTTTTTAAAATTATTTTTTACCATCAATATATTAAAATAAATCAAAAATATAAAAATAATTTTTCATAAAACATCACTTAAAATACAATTCCAACCAGCTCCATAGTTACCTGTAGTTATGAGTTTAAAGTTAAACAACAGAAACTATTTAGGTGGTGGCCAAGTGGTAAGAACTTGGGATCAAGGGGTTTGCTTCCTCTGTGGTCTCAGGTTCGAATCCTTGGTTGCTCGTATGTTGGCCACTGGAGGCTTACATGGTCGTTAACTTCAGGGCCCGTGGGATTAGTCGTGGTGTGCGCAAGCTGACCCGGACACCCACGTTAATTAAAAAAAAAAAAAAAGTTAAACAACAGAAGATGCATGACATGGAGACATGACAATGAACGATGGAGATAGAATGGCTATGAACATGGGCTTCTAGAAGATATAGATTTTATGAATTAAATGGGATTGCTAATGTGGATCTGCACTCAAGTATGAGCAGGTACAAGTGGGTAGGGCAGCTGATTAATAAAATCTTTGCGAGGTTTGGCGTCCACCACCACCACCACCGAGCAGCTGAATATCATTCATTCACAAATAACAATTCAACTCTCCTCTCCTCTATATATAACCACAGCAGCCTTCATTCATTGCTAGTATTTGCTAACCCAACCCTCAAACTAAAGACCATAGCTCTCTCCCTGTATATATATATATATTCGCGTGCGCGCGCGCGCGCGCATGCCTGTCAGTTTTTCCCTACATATTTTACTAGGTAAATTACCCTTCATTTTTCAAATCTTTTCTTTCTTTCACGGAACCCCATTGAGAGCATTACTCTACAACCGTCCTTGTGTCTCTTAAATACAAGCCGGACTTATCTCCACTAATGTCCAGCTAGCTAGCAATCTCTTCTGCTTCTTAAAGTATTTTACTCAATACAGAAAAGAAATTGTTCAACAAGAAGGGATAAAAAACTTAAAAATGGAAGAAACAAAGACTAGTATTATCAAAATACAAAAAGCAGTGGAAGACGATCAAAAGCAGCTGCAGCAGCTGATTCCAGGCCTGCCAGATGAGATTTCTATGGAGTGCCTGGTGAGAGTCCCTTACCAATTCCATTCCAATATGAAATCAGTTTGCCACACTTGGCAACACTTGATTTCCCATCCTTCCTTTTATCAACAAAGGCTTAAATCTGGCACTTCTGAACATCTTGTTTGCCTTGTCCAACCTCTTCCCCCGATAAATGACTCCACCACCACCACTACTACTGAATATGATGATAATCCCCTTGATAGCAACAGCAGCAACAACAATAAAACAACCAAAAACGAAGACAAGCAAAAGCAGCAGCAGCCCATTCATAGCCCACCTCAGTATGCACTGAGCATCTATAATGCCACGCATAACATCTGGCAGAGGACAAGTCCTACAGAGGGATCGGGAATTCCTATGTTCTGCCAATGTTTGGCCCTTCCATCCTCTGGAAAACTTCTCCTCTTAGGGGGTTGGGATCCCATTACTCTGGAACCAGTCCCTCATGTATTCATCCTGGATTTCATTGGAACTACTGGAGCTACCTGCAACTGGAGACGCGGAGCTCCAATGTCAGTTCCACGCTCTTTCTTCGCCTGTGCTGTCATTGGATCCTCAAAAGTGTGCGTAGCAGGAGGCCATGATAGTCAGAAGAATGCATTGCGATCTGCAGAAATCTACGACGTTGAGACAGATCAATGGAAAATGTTGCCTCATATGATTGAAGAGAGGGACGAGTGTCACGGACTGACTTGGGAGGGGGATTCCAAGTTCTGGGTTGTGAGTGGATACGGCACAGAAAGCCAAGGGCAATTCAGGTCTGATGCTGAGTTTTATGATCTCTATACTGGGTATTGGTCTAAGGTTGATGGGGTTTGGCCTTTCTCGAGTGCTAGCCCTAGAGGAACCCCGACTGCAGTTTGTGTCAACAGGGACAAACACCAAAGTTTGTGGCTCTTGCGAGGTAACCAACAGCAACAGCAGCAAAGTAGAGAAGTAGTCAAGGTCAGTGACACCATTAGACTGGAAATAGTCGGTTCAATTCCACTTCCAAATTGCATTACCGGAACAACCCCGTGTGTGACTACTTTCGATTGTGTTGGCCAAGAAGGGGGGAATCACAAGAACAAGCATCGGTTGTTTGTAATGAGCGGCGGTGGTGGCAGGGGATCATCGACACTAGCTTGTGGCGAATGTGATGGGGAAGGGGCATTCATCTCCGATGGATATAGCAATGATGGCACCATCAAGTGGAACCACATCCACACTCCTGGTGAATTTTCTGGTTTTCCATACTCAGCTTCTTCTCTCATAATCTGAGAATAGACGGCAAACCAAGTCTTTTTTCCATATGCACTGTGGAGCCAGTTAACTAGACATCACCTTTGAACGGGGCAAATGGCAGGGAACTAAGAGTACTATGTGCTGAACATTTCCTTTTCTTTGTTAAGCCAAAAATCTATGATCCGAGTTAAGTACGCGAGCATGCATGCGATGACAGATGTTAGAACAGGAATGCTGCTGGTTACTTTCATGTTACTATCATTACTACTGTGGTTTACATCCCCAATGCTAATCCATTCTTCAAGATCAAACACCACCATTGTCAAACAACACACCTCCCGTGAATGGAGGGAGGGTCTTGGGTAAGTTCTCCATCTTCTGGGCCAAACCCACAAGAAGCCGAGGAAATTGTTTCATCAGCCGAACGAGATCTAATTCAATCATCAACCTTACAACATTTGCAATTTTGTTAAATGGTTTTTACACCGTAAGAAAAGATTGAAAAGAATCATAAATATTCAGTGTACTTTCCACAAATGTTGAATCCAACATCTAAGAAGGAGTCGTGGACTCCTAAATGCACTGCAATAGGAGGTGCCGAAAAAAGGATATACAATCCCAATACAAATCAAAGGATGTTACTAGTTTCCAATCCCTCGAGTCATTTCCATTTAAAGGAGTTGCCAGCCATCCTCGTTTAAGCAGCCCTCTGCATCATTCATAGTCATTACACCAAGGGGATCATCATCTCGGACCTCACTACTATCATGCTTTGACGATTTATAGGAATTAGCCACTGTAAACAATGGGGCACCATTTGATTCGTCTGCCAGCTTGGATGCCAGTGAACAGAAATCATCAAAATCATCTGTCCACCAAAACCAAAAAGAACAAAGGCTAGTTATCAGGTTGCATTTGAAAAGCTAAAATGACAGAATCGTAAACCAATATAATTTAACCAGCAACCTTTGTCTCGACAATAGAATCCAATTGCCAAGGATGGATCAATCAAGTCCAGAGGAATGTGCCGCACAACACTGCATGAATTATCAAAAACAGTTAGCAAAGTCAAATAAATATGCTGACATAGATAGTTAAACAAGAAAATGCGTTCTTGGATAAGCTCACTCGCAGTGGTAAGATGAAGTATTGGCCTCTACATCATCTCTGCTAAAATTGACCACCTGAAGACCCAAGCACCAACAAGAATATCTTCAAAATATTAACTTGAGCACAATAAATTCAATTGATGGGAAGTAAGCACCAATATCCCTATGCAGCCTTATACAATTAGAATGAAATATAAAAAAGAATAGGGCACAACGATGTCAAGAGACACCAGTTTAAGATGGAAAGAAATGCTTGTCTCAATAATCTTAGCAAACCACTTTTGAAGGTTAAGAAAACTCTAAATAACAGATATTGTAGGATTGGAAGAGGAAAATTTTGTGGCTTATGCCCAAGCCAACTGGAAAGAGCATAATATGACACTATGTAAGCCAGGAATACGAGAGAGGAGGGAAGGAGAGGGAGGGGAAAAGGGGCAGAGGAGTAGAGGGGGAGATAAAGAGAAAGATGAACAGACATAAGAAGAAAAATGGAAAACTCAATTACCAATAGCCATTCCAGCTTTTATATAGGCACCTAAACCTAATGAAACCCTAATATAAAATATAACATATCATAAAGTCCCAATTCCAAAAAAATAATAATAAAAAAAATCTCTACTGAATATCTTAATAACAAAAAATAACTAGATTCGCTAAATAGCATAGAATAACGTCTCCCAACTTTCCTACAATAAATATCACAAAGATCCTCCATCAGACTAGCATGTTAGCTCAACATTGTAAAGCAGTGAAGTTATCTACATTACAATCCCATATGCTGCAGAAATCAACTGAATTGCTAAAAAAAGAAAATGCAGATAAATGCAATAAATTAAGTGTAAAAATCAAATCAAAACTGGTTTGACTTGAATGCTGCAATGAACTTCAATGGACCACACACACTGAGATCTTTTAGAGCCACTAGCCAGATGCATTGATCACTAATTAGCTCCTAATATTCATCAAAAGGGCTAAAGCAAGATTTGTTAGAGTCATGCTCCTTTCCCTAAGGCTTAACCTCATCCTCCAAACAGACTAATTAAGTTGATCGACTAATATTAATGTGACATGAGAAAATATTTTTCGTCTTGATTTTATGTAAATGGGTTCAGTAAATCACAGAAAATATGCAGATGATGGTTGAAGATTAAGAGGTGTCAGCTCCTTAGACCATGTAACATGATCACCATGGAGAGACTAGTGTTTAAGTCTACAAAGTTTCTGAAGTGTTTTATCATGCAAGTATGAAATGCATTTGGCCCACAGTCTAGGACACTATATACTTATGGTAACATGTTAACCACAAACTGGGGCACCAGACTTTTGGCACTTTTCTAACTTCAACTACCTTTCAGATTCATATCAACCCTGTCCTTTCCATTCAGGATCAAATGCATGCTCCTCTGATGTATTGCTTCTCTCTCTTGGTTTAGGTACCCTATATTAGTTTGTTTAAATGCTTGTTCTGAATTGAAGTCATGATTCCTGGTTTATTTGTCATATTTGGAGGGATAACACCAGCAAGCAGTCAAAATCCATCGCAATGGAAGGGAAGCAATTGTTTTAGGTAGTAACATTTCATTTTGAAACTAAAGGAAGCATCTCTATAATTTCATTAAACAGATTGGAAATTCAAGTGAGGTATATGGATTCAATTTCTGGTATATAATCACTATGCGAAGAAGTAAGAAATAGAAAATTATTGCCATAAAATTATGGAATGACATAGAAATGAGTAATTTAGTCATCTATAATATGTGATGATAGATAGGTCAGAAAGAATTATGATTTACCGGCTGAACTTCATGTGGATCAAGATAAAAAGCATTCTTGTCCTGCACACCAACAATATATGTTGAAGCACCGGGTTTCCCACCCAAAATTCCAAGGCTTTGGGGAAAGGTGAATGTTGCCTGCAGGGATGGAATATACCTGAAGCAGTTTAAATTCCAACTGGTTAACAAATATGACAGTACACTTAATATGAGTCTAAAATATGAGTCTAAAATTAGGTTAGATTAGAGAATCGGGGCAGTGAAATAATAAGTAATTTGGTTCTTTATTTTTAACATTGAATCATATGATGCATTTTCCCATTCCCTGCATGAATGTTGTGAAAACTCGTGCAAAACTGCCTTACACAAGAAAAAAACAGGATCATCCTATTGAACCTTTCCACTATATCCCTAAACTAAACTAAAATCCATTTTGTCAATGCAGCATCACACCTTTTCCAATAAAAGAAGCACCCCACAAATATAAAAAATAAAACAAATAGAAATCATAGAATACATTTTTCAGCCTATCACTAGATAAAAGGTTTGATTGCGATCTTCTTATAGCATATAAATGCTCAATGACATCCCTAGGTTCGAAGTATTGATATTTATTAGAGAAAGATAGTTAAGATAGTGATTATTTAATTCGACGACTGACATTAATTGGACCATCACACTTCTATCTAAGGCTCCTCAGAAACACTCACATCCAGCCTATCAGGTCTAATAGAATCAGTATGTTTTCATGGAAATTTAACATGGCTCAGGTAATGAATAAATTATTCAACTATTCTTAGCCCTTAAATGGTCATCACAGGTCATGATTCATGAATACAATGGATGTCCCTTAGTTTAATCACTATAAAAGCAGTAAATTAACCAAACCAAAGAAACAGGGCAATAGAGCAAGATGAAGTTCTGCATATCAAATATAATTTGCATCAAAACAAAGCAAATCAAATTCCCAGCTCAAGCAATGATGACTTCAAAATGAAATATAGATGTAGAACATGATCACAGACCTTGGATTTATTTTGTCAAGCCCAAGAACCAAAGGAACCAGTAGAAGAATTGGTGTCCAATCTTCTCGACCTTTAGAAAACTCTGAACAATGTCTAGCAGCATCTTCAATGCTGAGAACTGGAGCTCCCCCTCGCTCCCCATCTTCACAACCAGAAACAACATAAACAGCCATTGGAAGTGTCTGGAATTCAAGATTGGTTTCCTCTCTCTTAGAGCGGGCTAGAGATTCCCAAGAGCGGCACATGGCATAAGGGCCTACCCATGATCCAGCTGCAAGTCCATAAGCCTTTCCAGCTTGAAGAAGATTGCGAATAGAGAAAGCCGATGCCTCCGAATCACCAAAAAGATGTAAGATCTCAACATAATCTTGATCCAATGGCTGCATAATTAAACGTGAAGGATGAAACATGATCCATGATATTGTAAGAAGATCAGATTCATCTTTGATTCATAGTTGAGTGATGGGAAATTTTTTTCTTAGGAATTAAAATTTCATAGGTTCACCTTGTCCAATGGTTTTCTCCAAGATCTCCCTAATCGATGAAAAAGCAATGCCTGCAGAGTTAGAAATGAGAATTCACCATTAACTGGAAGGCAGACATCATAACAAAATATACAATGACCCAGGGCTGGAAAGTTAACTAAAATAATTGAACTATCATAGAAGAAAGTATTGATGTGAGAAATGCAGCAGCAATATACCTGAGCAACAAGCATCTGACTACTCCGAAGCATACAACCCCAGTTTACATCACTTGTAAATTTTGAATCTTCAATCATATCAAAACCTACAAATGAGCAATTTAAGACGGTTCCCCATAATTATAAATACCATGCCTGCTAAAGCTTTACTTAAAGATAGGATGAAATGGATAAATAGTCATAACACAAACCTTTTCTATACGTGATTAGAATTCGTGATGAAAAATCACGATGAAATGCAGCTAAAGCATCAGTAGCATCTGCATTTCCAGAAGAGTCACCTTGTGAAATCTTGTAGCACGCTCCTAGAAACCATATGTCACTAGTCGTGTTAGATATCCCTGTCTTGCTAGTCCCTAATACACGCTCTTGGATTCTCCTCATTGTGCCACCTGCCAATATTTTCTTCACGGATGATGTCCAACCATTTCTATGTCTAATATGTAGTCCTTCGCTGTGACTAGTTGAAGATGAGTCGCGATAAATGTCAAAGACCGAGAAAGCAGATGCCAAGAAGCTTGACCACAAAGAAGGCTTGGAAAACTTAGTGTCAGTGGACCCTGGTTCTGAAGAATCAGATATAAAAGAACTCTTTGGGGTGTCAGTTGTAGTAGTTTTAGATGGCGAAACAGCGCCCCTCTCACGAAAAACCTTCATTACCTAGTCATGGAGCAGCATGGAGCAGCAAAACGTCTCATAGATGCAACCAGAGTGTTGTCAAGAATCCAAAGAGAAACAGAAACCGTGTAGCTGAACCATACAAACATGCACATAGCAAAGTTAAGCACATCCAAGTGTGTTAAGTAAATAAATAGATAAATCAGAGGGGATTGTTATCACATCATACAATTGAAGAGAAGGTAGATGCAATCAACGGCCATATAATGTGCAAACGTTTGAACAACTCAATCAATGACACAATTTTGGCTGTGTTTGGAAATGCATTTGAAAAGCCTTTTGAAAGTGCGTTTGGGCAGAAGAAGTATCAAATCAATGCCTTTTTCAGTGCTTTCGGATAATTTTGATATGAAAAGTCAAAACCAAAAAAAAAAGCACCTGAAAATCGTAAACTCCTGAGTCTAATCTAAACCTTGTAGATAGGACAGGCTAAAAGGAAAAGGGCAATTATATGAAAAGAAATGAGCATCTCCTCAGTTTGAGATTTCATGCAATGCATTGGTTGCCAAATTATCTGATTGATTGTTGTTTATAATTCATTTTTTTTTAATTAGTAAAACTACGATTGATTGATTAAAAAACAAAGCTAGCTAACTCCATCATCCAAATAATACCGACTCTGACTGAGTTGGCACACACAATCAATCTTATAATAGAGTATTCAAGAAAAAAATGCAAGAAAAAGCACTAAACTCAGAGTAATTCTTCATATATAAGATAAAGATAAATCAAAACCAGAGCAAATCAAGAAAAAAGAAAAGCAAACCGTAATAATTCATTCTTTTCCGAATTAATTAATTAATTAATCAATCGATTATGAGTATCTATCAACAAATATATATATATACAGAGAGAGCGAGAGTTGAATACCTGAGAGAGTATATTTGAGGAAATTTTTAATTTCGGGAGAGGGAGGTCTCCTTGCTTGGCTTGGTTTATGTTTCAGAGTTGGTTCCTTCTACTGCTACGCTACCGCTGCTTGTTTTTGTATTTTTTTTTTTTAATTTTGAGGAATTCCTTCCTTTTCCTTCTTTTTATCAACTGACTGCCTTTCTGTAAATAATGTAAAATTCAAGGACGAAACAACACCCTCCCTCCGTTCTTTGTTTCCATTCCATCTGGCTGGCTGGAAGGAATTATACATTAAAATAATACCTTTTCTCAATTTTCTCTTTTCTTTTTAATAATAAAAGAAAAGAAATGATGATGATAGATGGAGGAGGTCTATTATCAATTTGTTTTCGTGTTTCAATTTCCTCCGCGTAACTAGCTCCGCTCTACGGCGTCGTTTCTAAATTTCGGTCGAGTTTGGGCCGGTGCTTCTCCTCGTTTGTTTCCCAATCCTGTGTTTGTATGGGCCTCAACAGCATTCAGCCCATGCCCATGGTCCATTGGATACGCTTTCTCACATCACCGGAAAACCTAACCTTCAATTGCTATAATACTGGCGGATGCACGCTATACCACTATACACAACAACAAGTAAATAAAAATAATAAATACTACATAATTTATAGTAATAGTAATAATAATAATTATAACAATTACAATATCATATACTTACCGTTTGCAGTTGAAAGTGCTGTCATTGTGCGTCCTATGGAATCATAAGTCAGGTAATATTATTATTATTATTATTATTTGGTCACAGAGAGAAACAAGTAACTTCCCTCCCTAACTCCCTCTCCAATCTCTCCCTCTCCCTCTCATGTAGAAGAAGAGCAAGAGGAAGGAGAACAGCAACAAGAACAAGATCTGCTTTCTTGACTTCTCCCGGTAAGCCACACGCACCCTCTCATATTCCTCCCCTTCTTCTCTTTATCCATAAAATAGCCGTTGATATTAATCTTCTCTTGTTGGCTTGCCAAGACAAGATGAGATTTTTATATTTACAGTATTCCTTTTGGGTTTTCCCTTTTTTTATTAAACATTCGCTCTGTTTTTTTGTTTTTTTTGTTTTGGTCATTGATTTATCAATAACTGGATCAATGAATTAACTGTTTTAACTGCCTTCCATTGCCTTGTTGTAATGATATATATTTTTTTTGTGAGTGATAAGGATTTCACTTGGTTTGATTTCTAGGTTTTATTTTTCCAACTACGACTCATTTGAGCTTGCCTTCAATACTCTGAAACCTTACACCCTATTATTATTTCAATTAAAAAATTCTGACTCATTCTTATACTTTTGGATGCTCTATGTATGTAGGTATAGCGTTCTTTATATTCTGTATTCTGAGCAGTTATGCTGCTTGAAGCCATGCCTGCTGCGAAGAAGGTTAATTTTTTCGTCATTCTATTTTCTTGTCTCTTTTCGCTTGGCTTCAAAATTTGAGTTGGTTTTACTTTTTTATCTTTTAGAAAAAAAGAACTTCTATAATTAATCAGTGAAAAACTACACACTTGACTTGGTAAAATGTGCACACAAGGCTGGGAGACCAAACATGGGATTCATATAGCCGACTCACTTAAGCCTTCCACCCTTTTAACAAACTGTTCTTCCATGGTTTTAGTTTTAGCAGCCCCAATACTATTTGATGTACCTCTACGGCGATTTTTTTTTTTTATCCTTTTAGCTATCTCTAATGATCAACAACAATACATAATGTGTATTCAATTAAATTCTCAACTTGTTGGAACTTTCTCATGGCTGGCGGTGCTTCTTGAGCTGATCTTTTTTCTCGTGTACGATTTTCAGAGATGTGCTGCATTGGATTCATCTTATTATGATTTAGTCATTGATGTTTTTCTTATTGCCATATCTTTTGTTTATTAGGACCTTGATGAACGAATCACCCTTGCATTCAACAAGTTGCTGAAGGACATAGGAAATCAGGTTGAGTTTGAGCTTCCAGATTCATTTAATAAATCAAAGTCTACAGCCTACACCCTTATAAAGCGCAGTATCCACTCAAAATATGTAGAATTTTTAAAGCCATTTTATGGAGGTTTTAGTTTTAGCATTCATTTTTCAGCTTAGAGAAAAGCTGTTATGATGTCTTGTTTTTCCTTCCATTATTAAATGTTCCTTTTCATTTCGCATGTCCACATGCTTTTAAAGTATTATGTTCTCTCTTTCTATCTGTATCCTCGGGTATGAATATATATATGCATGTATGCTTTTCTTGATCAACACTTTCAAGATATATATCTCACTAAGAAGATTAAAAGGCGCCTTGAGGATGATGGCATATTCTGCTCCTGCAGTGCATCACTGGGTTCCTCTCGTGTGTGTGATAGAGATTGCCATTGCGGGTAAGAGCAGCCTTCAATATCTTGGTTACTCCAAGTTGTATTTGATAAATTTTCATTCTATAAACAGCTTGTAATCATGTTTCATCTAGTAGTATGTTAGTTTGATCTAATTTTACTGTATTCAAATTTATTTTCAGTCTGTACATATTTATTTCCAAGCCTTATTGGATAGTACATGATTGAAATTTGGAGATGCCACTTTTAGGCCAGATTGCCTATGTAACTTGTTCATAATTCATTGTCTGTCTTCTAGCACATCATCTCTATTTATGATAAATTTCTGGGTTGTCTGTCTTCTAGCACATCATCCCTATTTATGATAAATTTCTGGGGTCCACCACTTAAACCTCTGGTAGCAATCCCTCATGAATTACTGCTCGGAACATTGACATGCAGGGAGATCTAGAGTGCCAAAGGGGGCGTAGGGCTCCCCATCCCAAAGGTGAAAAAACATACTAATTCTAACAGTCAAAGATGATATAATGTATTTATTTCTGCATAACGATCCCCTCAAACTAAGAATTTATCCTTTGGCTCCCCTCCAGTAATTAAAAATCAGGTCTTGCCCCGTGCACATTGATGAGTCAGAGCCCTTGGGCATTGATTAGTGCCTGAATTGAACCCAAGCTCCAGCAATACATTATATTCATCTTGATATCCTTGCTGAGTGCATATTCACGGTTTAGTTCTGTTACTAATGAAGAGGTCAAAATAGGTTCATAGTTAAGTTTGATGATTGTTAATTGTCAAAGCAGGATGATATGATTGGTTGAAATAGTTTTATACTTGAGTTTGATTTTCTAGGAAACATGTGTTTGATCCTGCCTAAATCTAGAGTTGATACAAGAGTGGTTGTCATGCAATTCAATATAAATGAATTATTACCATGACAAGGTCATTGAATTTGACAGAAGATGTCAGGAGTTCATGGTGAGTAACTATCACAAGAAACATTCCCATGATCATGGTCGCTGTCATCCTATTTATAGTGAGCTGACTGGTTCAGACTTAAGAGGATGTCATGCAGCCTTTATGTAATTGCTACCATTGGTTGTTTTTAATTCTCTGGGAGTTTCTTTAATAGCAATTATTGTTTAATAATTTAATCGTGCCTCTTCTTTTTTTCCATTCATTGTCTTCATTGGAGGTGTGTGGTTATGAAGGTTTCTTGTGGATTTATATGTGTTTGATGTTAGTATTATTATTGTTAAGTTTCTCATTTATATGGGAGCTTCTGTAATAGTTTAAAAACTCTATAATTACTTTTATCTCCAAGGATGCTGCTGTCTAGCTGCTCTTCAGGCTGCAAATGTGGGAGTTCATGCAGCAATAAACCATTCCAGCACCGGCAGGTGAAGAAGATGAAATTAGTGCAGGTAGATGTGCATGGCTTCTCCTGGTCTATCTTAATTAATATGTAGAGTAGGACTTTATTAATGAAGGGTGAAAGGCAGTAAGAATGATGCTCTGCATGAGGGAAAAAAGAACCATAAGGATCCCACTGGTATATGTATATGACTTGTCCCCTTCTCTGTTCCTCTTTATCTTGGATATGGTTATTTAGTCTGAGGGTTGTGGACCTGGAAAATAATTCATCTCATCTTTCTAAGCATCTTTATCCACAGGAATTATTTGGATGTTGTTCAAATGTCATAGTGTCCTGATTTCTGTTCGCATATCATTTCCTTTGTGCAAGTATCTGTTTTTACCTATTCATGCACTCAAAATATGAGGTTAATAAGGTATTGTTTGTAGACCGAGAAATGTGGATCTGGGATTGTGGCAGACGAAGATATTAGACAAGGAGAGTTTGTAATAGAGTATGTTGGAGAAGGTGATGTCCCTCTGTCGCTGCTTGCTATTCAATTGAAATTGCATATTTAACAAGTTGATGTTTAATCACTTAGGCAATCTATTAATTAATACTTGATCCATTACTCAATGCAGTTATTGATGATAAGACCTGTGAGGAAAGGCTTTGGAAAATGAAACACCGTGGGGAAACAAACTTTTACTTGTGTGAAATCAATCGCGATATGGTTATTGATGCCACATACAAGGGAAACAAGTCAAGATATATAAACCACAGCTGTTCTCCCAACACTGAGATGCAGAAATGGTGCTCCACTGATCCTTATTCCTCACTTTAATCATGCTAGTGTTTAAACATGCCGATTTACTGTTTTAGACTAAATCGATTTACCTTTTTTCTTAAAAGGATAATTGATGGTGAGACTAGAATTGGCATATTTGCAACCCGTGACATAAGAAAGGGCGAGCATCTGACATATGATTATCAGTATGAGTGCTTGCATCCACTCTTATTTCATTCTTTAATTATGGTTGAGTCTTTTATTGCTTACACAGTAAGCATTCTACAAAATCTATACTCAGTCCAGTCTAATAAATTTAGCAGGTTTGTTCAATTTGGCGCAGATCAAGATTGCCATTGTGGTTCCTCAGGTTGCAGGAAAAAGCTAGGGGTTAAACCGAGCAAGCCTAAGATGTCTTCAGATGCTGCATTAAAACTAGTAGCATGCCAGGTGGCAGTATCCTCTCCCAAACTGAAAGCAATGATGTCAGGAAAAGATGTATGTATGTGTAGTTGTTTTATGTATGCTTTTGCACATATGATTTCATTCAGCTTCTACCCTTATACTTCCTTTCCTTTGCATTTTTTTTCCCTGTGTATGATATGCATATATTTCTGCGAAAAGACTGATACTGGTATTGTTATTTGTGAAGGTTTATCAGAATGGAGATTTGCACAGAGGTGAGCAAGTTTTGTTCGGCATGTTACCTTGTTTTGTTAATTTCTGAAATATGGTTATCTGAACATTATTCCTTTTTGTTCATTTTAATTTCATCTCAGGGAGTTCGCAACGTGCTTTAAGTAGTCTACCAACATACTCCTGTAATTGCATTGGCGAAGTGGTTAGACTATCTCGCCACACTGATAAGATGTATGTTTAGAATACTACTAATTATCATTCAGGCTTTCATCCATTTTGCTAAGTAATAATTTGAAAGTGTTTGATTGATGATGAGAGAAAAAAGATTTGGAATTAAGTGACTACTTCCCAAAGGGGAGCTATATTTTGGCCTGTGATTTCTACGTTCTCCCTGGTGAATGTGTATTGGTAATAGCCAGAAGAATGCCATGGAATTTGTGTTTAGGAATTATAAAATAAAGGTGTCACTTATTATCCCTCAGCTCCTGCAGATAGGCAATGCAATTAAAAGCGTGTCATCAATGGTCCCATGACTTGGCAGTTCAGGATCAACAAATGTCAAATTATCGTCTTCTTATTTAACCCCAGTTAGTTATTGTAGTACCATTGGTGTTTTAGAAGGTTGGTTTGGTGCACACCTTAATTTTATCTAACTGTTGAATCTAACAGCTTCTGAATTTGGCTGAATTCCCTTGTGGTTCTTGGATTCCCATTCAAAGGTTTCGATTAAAAACTGGATTCTGATATTTTGCATATGTGGCGGTTCTATTAATTAAGTTTTTCCATGTATTGATTGTTCCAGATATTTTGGGATTATTAAACGGTATGATAAGTATTCAAGAAAACACTCGGTAAGAAGAGCTGTTTCTCTGATTACTGTTATGTGAATAAGTGTCGTGATCATATCTGATTTCATTTATTTAATTTTTGGCAGATCATGTTTGAAGATGGCACTGTTAAGTTTCTTGACATGTCAAAAGAAGATTGGGACTTTGTAACTTGGTGATTTAATTCCAGGGTAAGTGATCATGGTTTTTGTCGAATCAAAGGATTACAGACAATGAACTGCTATGTCATGATGCGTTTTTATCTTTTTGTTGCATCTCAGGTAATAATCTTGGACAAATGTAGTGTGCTTGACTTAACCTGACAAATTTGCATAAATGTTTGGGCCGGTTCTGTTCTCCAATAAAACTAGATTTGATTGCACAGGTTTACACTTAGCAGAATGTTGTATCAAATGCATTTTTTGTTATTTTTCTTTGATAAAGAAGGAACTCTGTAGTATTATTATCTGTTAAAAACATTTGCTCGTTATTTGTAATTTGCTTTGCTTGTGTTGAGAGTTGCCACTAGATTCAGACGGACTGAATTCAGCCGAGAAACAAAAATAAAAACGCTGCGGTGTGCACTATTTTTCCAGTAAATCATTTAGGTGCTGCAAACACCTCGTAAAAAGAAAAAAAACAGGTTTTATTTTAATTAAATGATAAAAAAATTAATCATTTTTTATTTCTTAAAAGTGGAAAAAATGATGTTTAATTTTCAACAAATTAAACATGGAATAACAAAATTGAGTAAAAGAAAGTATTAAAAAAATCATTGTGGGTTAACTCAAATTAATATGATAAATATGTAATTTGGATAATAAAAGGTGAGTTAATAAGGATCAATCTATTAAATCTATATTTTAGGTCATTAGGTTGGAATAACCTAATTAAAAAATAAAATAAAAGAAAGGCATAACTAATTTTTTTAAAAGAAAATAATGTTGAACAATGAAATTTTTTAAAAGTAATTTAAACGTTAAAAAATAGAATTAAGAAAAAAAATTAATTACATAAAAAGATTAAAATAAAAAAAACAATTAAAATAATGAGGATGAAAATCAAAATAAAAAATAAATTAGATAGCAACTACAAATTATTAACTAGAGGATTAAATCAAAAAGAAAAATAACTTTAATAAATGAATGAAAAAATCAAAAGAATAAGAAGCAAATTAAAAAAAAATATGAGAAAAAATAAATATTAAATTGAGATTCGAGAATGAAATTGAAAACAAATATAACTTTTACAAAAAAGCTAAGAATAAAAATTATAAAGTAAAAGAATAAGGGCTAAAGTTGAAATATTTAAAGAAAGACCAACCTATAATTTTTAGGGGAGGAGAGAGAAAAAACAAAAAAAGATCACAAGTTTGATGATTTAAACCTTGAACTTTGGTCGATTTAATATATTGTCATCTCACTTTTTTTAAAAAAGATATCATCTTGAATTTTTTTTAAAGTATTTGATTTATTTGGAATTAGCTTTCATAATATATTTCAATTTGGTTTCAATAAGATTAATTTATTTTGATTTTTTTATAGGGTAATCATATCTTATAACTTGAATTGTGGGTTTGATAAATTAACCCAAATCGTTCTAATATATTACTGTTTCAATATTTTTTTAAAAAAATAAAATTTTTATTTTTTTAAAAAAACTCAAACCACATTATTTTGGGTGTCCATGTTGCTTTTTGGATCTAAGTGCCTAGGGTTTTTTTTCATCTATGTTTTTTTTATTCTTTGGTGTTCTTTTCTTGTGTTAAAAACAAATATGGTTTGATCCACAATGTAGTGAGATGAAATAACATATTTATAAGAAAATTTAAAAAATATTAATATTTTATTATAACAATCCACAATAAAAATATACGATTCGCACTTATAAAACAATGCCACAAAACTAGATATTAGGGGAAATTCATTAAATTCATGAATAATTTCACCTTTATCACATAGTAAAATGATTATTAAGTATCAGCATATAAGTACGGGTAATAATTTCATGAGGCGCATATGACGTCGCCCAATAGCCAAACAAAAGCCTTAAGATTGATGCTTGAATCATTTTGGCGACCTCTTCATTTCTAGGTGGTACATGTTGTTAACAGAGCTTTGGTTGAATGTAGATAAGCTTTTTTTATATTTTCTCTCCTCCTAAATTCTTATGCTTAAAGAGTGTAAATTCTTAAAGTAATCTTTCAATTTCTTTTTCCTTTATATTTGATGTATGTTCTTTTAATTACTATTTATTTAATTTGAGGTTGTTTATAAAATTGAATTTTTTTTAAATTTTATCCTCCATTAATTTTTTTGTATGTAATATTTAGTCCCTAATATTTTGATTGCTATTTGTTTTGTTTGAATTAATTTTTATGATTTCATCCTCTATTTTTTTATATCAAACTTGAACTTCATTCTTTTTATTTTTTAAATTGTTTTTACATTAGGGAATTTTTAAAATTGATATCTTTTTTTTGGAAGTTAGCTTCATGATTGAGCCCATATTTAGAATTTCATGGGTTATAGATTTGAAAGATTAACTTGGGTTTATAAATTTTTTCTGGTTTTTTTTTTTTTAAACTCATATTTTTTCATTTTTATTCTTCAACATTTATTTAATTATAGATTGGGCTCCATTGATTTTTTATATGATTTTTCACTAATTTTGAACATGATCGTGATTATCTTGAGTATTTTTATTTATTCTTCTTTCTTTAAACTTAGCTTTTCTAAAATATATTTTATTTTTAATTTAATTTAATTGATTGGTTAAATATAAGCATGAGATGCTCACTTTATGATATTTTTTTTAATTATTGGGTAGACATCATTTTATTGGCATGGATAATCATTTGATTAAATAAAAAATTTATTCAAAGCAACAAAGTTATTAAATATAATAGAGTGCATTTTTTTATTGATAATTTCTTTATGCAAAAAACATGTTGAAAAAAATTATATATTTATTTTTTCTTACTGAAAAATAAAATTATTGAATGCGGATGCCTAAACTTACAAACCTAGGCTTGATTATTTAGGCTCCATTTGTTTCATAAAAATCATTTTCCAAACTTTTATATGTTTGTTTACTATCAAAAAATTTGGTTAACATAAAACATTTCCTAATTAAAGAAAAATTCAGTTAGGTTTTTAAGGAAAATATTTTCATTTTATTTTTGAAGCAAAACACTTTCTAGAAGTTACAAAAAATGTAAAAATATCTTTATCAGCTACAAGAATTTAAAAAATAACAAACAAATAAAATAAATAATGATAAGAGGGATTGTTTTGCAAGTTTAAAAACGAGATTTGGACTATGTTAATTCAGATAATGGTATTAAATACTAAAGGAAGTTTAAGGAAAAACCCAAAATAACAATTTAAAGGAATTGTGGGGTGCGATTGCAATTAACCAAAAATTTCACTCTTCTTTAGACCCTTTAAAGGTTGACTAGACAACAATAAAGGAGAAGGGGAGAAAAGTTTAAATTCCTTCCAATTTTCTCGTGTTAAATGTTTAAGAAAGAGTGAAATTGAGTAATAAAATAGGTTTAAAAAAGAGTTAAACAAATAAAAAAACCACTAGAATTAAAGAAATTTTAAAGAAAGGGGATTAATTAAAAGGGAAAGTGAAGAAAGGAGAGGAGGAAGAAGGAGACTTGTGAAAACTTAAGCTAGTTAATGTTCAAAATTTTTATTATGAGTCATAGGATGTTTAGAGCTTGCATATGTCAATTTAAATGAAACTTTGTTTGATTTTCATTAAAACTCTAGCAAATTGATTTAGGTTTTCTAATTTGAAATTGAAAAAAAAAGTAAAGTTCTTTGAAATTGATTCTCTAGGAACATTATAGGTTATGTAATGAATGAATTTATGATGAAGAAATTGAGAGGGGGGGATAATGATGTATTTTTGATAGTTTGCATAAATTGTATTTTTATTGTGTTATTAATGATGCAAATAATGATTTTAAATGATTGATGTCCTTTTACATAATGTTGATGGATTTTTAATAAATTAAGAATTCAGTTCAATTGAAGAAATTGTTGGCTAGAAGGTAAAAATTGATTATATTAAGTGTATGATGTGCTTTGTATGGTTAAGTTTGTTAATGAAAAATTTTGATAGTTTAATGGTGTAAAGGAAATAAAGAAATTGAAAAGGATTTCTATGGTCTTCTTGAGATAAAGTGTGGCCAAGTACCATAAAAAAAGGGAAATGATTGATTTGAATGGTTTGAGAAATAATGTTAAATGCAAGAATAAAAAAAAAAAATACTAAATAAGAAATTATAAAAGTTAATAAATTTATGTTTTTCTTTTATTAGAGCCAACCAATAATGGTGAAGAGAGGGTTGAGTTAGCCATGGTTTAAATTAGTAAGAAAATAAAATAAAAAAATAACTATAAAAAATAATAATAATTTTTTTGAGTTATTAAGGATAATATTGATACATGAATGAATTAATTTGCAAGGAAAGTATCTTGACAACTAAATAAATTAGTTGTCAAGTTCGAGGAAGAACTTTAAACACAACATGCAGATTCTAACACTTATAAAATTGAAGTTATGTTAGTGTTAATATTTTTGAATTTTATTTTCTCTTTTTTGATATTATTATGAAAAACAACTAAATAAATGAATAATGGAAGGAAGGGAAATATATGAATAAAAAATTTGATTAGTTACTCCTAATTAGATGTTAATGGACTTTTAACATCGATATTAAAAAAAAATTAAAATATTTAAAAGAAGTTAATTAAATATTCTAGGTTTGGATAATATCAATGAATTATAATGACATCAATATTTATATTGAACTTGATTAATTACTTCTAATTAGAGGTTAATAATGTCAAGATTTGTTTTTAAATGACAAATTAAAGGCTAATAATGACCAGGATAAAACTTTTTAAAAATAAAAAAATGTTAATCATTAACTATTAATAGGAAAGCCAATGTTTTCAATATTCAGTTGAAATTAAAGGAATAGTTATCACAATATCATTTTAATGTATTTACTATTGATTATGGTTGCTTTATTTATTGTAATGTTATGTTACCACATCTTATTCTACGTAGATTAGAAGTAATATGTATCATTTTGGGATCATTTGTAATGTTAATTATGGAATAACTATATTAAACCTTTATTTTTGATGCACAAATATAAACGAATTCTAGTGTTATAGAAAAACAAGAATTTGTCGAAATTTCAGAATATTATAAAACAAGAATTTCCCACGTTTTGATAAGCATAATTGTGGTTTCATAGAAATACACGTATACTCCACCCCATTTGTTTGCTGAAATGTATTTTATCTCGGAAAGTGATTTTTCATGGAAAGTAGATTTCGTGAAACTTATTTAGCATCATGATTGTTTTACAAAACAGTGCTATATCCAACCTCTCTCACCAGGAATCTCCAACAAGAGTGACACGCGTTTCTTATTAAGGCTTGTTTTTCTTGGATCTCAATCACTTAGACATAATTTGTCTTTTTGTTTAGATCTCTTCTGTTTTTATTCACATCTTGTAGCATGTTTTTCTGTTTGGTGGGTTTATCTGTTTTGTGTTCCAGTTGCCTAATATGGGAATAAACATGTGATCTTGGAGATGTTTTTTCTTGGTTTTGATTGAAGAGGACAGCTTCAGTGATTAAGAGTTTTGTTGTTGTATTTTAAAAGTGTTTTTTTGAAAGAAATTATTTATTATTTATTATTATTTTATTTTAAATTATTAGTTTTTAATATTTACAAATATCAAGAATAAATTTTAAGAATTAAAAAAATATTATTTTTAGCTCTAATAGTTAATGGACAGCGTTGAATTGGGATTTTAGTCCATGGGTGTATGAAGATTAGCATAGCGCTGATGCGTTTCTTTTTATCTTTACATGTTCTGTGTGAATTATAAATAATCTCAGTGTTGAATCTACTGGGCATCACTTTGTCTAATTTAGATTTGTTGTTCAATAAAATAGCCCAGGCAAATCTGAAAGTCTATAGCACCAAAGCTGGCAATAAAGTGGGTATCATGAATTATAGCGGTTTCGTTACAATAATTTTTGCTGCCATAGCAGTCAGCTTGCCAGAGATTTGATCTACTTCTTCTGAAAGAGAAACATTGCCGAGAGACCGCTTGGGTTGCGGCAGCGGTGCAAAGCCTGCTGCAGCCATCTCCCTAAAATGCGGAGGATGCAATTTAATTAGGTAAACTCTATAAATAAATAAAAATGGAAAATGTTTTATTTCCCATGGCCGGATCGATCTTGACACGAATAGGAAAATCTCAGGATAGGGAACGGTCTTCTATTTTTAGAAACCAAGGTTGGATAAACTTATTAATAATATAATTCGAAATGTGGCGAAGGAGGGCATGCAATTCCTCAAAAGAGTCGTGGTTTTGCGTTTGGAGCACCCGTAGCTACTTGCTCGGTTGCATTTGCTTATCTCTCTGTTTGAAAATACAAAATATTACTCTTTAAAAAAAATCGTTCAACTTACTTACTCACCACTCGCAGGTATTATTAGTACTATTATTATTTTTTAGCTATCGCAAACCGGACCCCTCCTCTTTCGCTGCAATCGGTGTGTTTCCACCTTTCAGTTTTACTCGTTTCATACCCCTCTCCCTCCCCGCATTTGTCGGAGTGAGATCGAGAGAGAACAGACAGAGAAACAGAAAATGAAGGTGATTGATAAGATTAGGGAAGCAGCAGGAGGAGGTGGAGATGCAAATGGCAATGGAGGAGATAGTAGCAGCAGCAGTAAGGTTGTTTTCTCCTTCGAGTTCTTTCCTCCAAAGACAGAAGATGGAGTGGACAACCTTTTTGAGAGAATGGACAGAATGGTGGCTCACAATCCTTCCTTTTGTGACATCACTTGGGGAGCTGGTGGTTCCACCGCAGATCTCACCTTAGACATCGCCAACAAGATGCAGAACATTATTTGTGTCGAGACCATGATGCATCTCACCTGCACAAACATGCCTGTTGAGAAGATCGATCACGCTCTCGAAACCATCAAATCCAATGGAATCCAGAATGTTCTTGCTCTTCGTGGTGATCCTCCTCATGGTCAGGATAAATTTGTCCAGACCCAAGGCGGCTTCGCTTGCGCTCTCGACCTCGTCAGTAACACATTTACATACTCTACTCTACTATTTGTTTCACTTCTTGTCAATCCAATGTTTCCCCACCCCCACCTTTCCAATGCAGGTCAAACATATCAGATCCAAATACGGTGATTACTTCGGCATTACTGTTGCTGGTTATCCAGGTTCTTATCATTTCCTCTGCTTTCCCTTTCCTTATTACTTAATTCATTACATAAATTAAAGTACCGATATGAAATCAAAATATTAAAAAGCAAATACAGCTCTTTATTTCATCATTGCTTGTTTTTATTTTTTATTTTTATTTTTTTTATGAATCAAATTCAGAGGCACATCCTGATGCCATTGGAAGTGATGGATTTGCTACGCCTGAGGATTACCAGAAAGATCTTGCTTATTTGAAGCAGAAGGTGCTTATTTTTTTATTTTTGCGAAAGCAAATGCGTTTCTCTAGTCTTTAATTAATACGTATATATGGATCTAGTCTATTTATTTATTTGCTTGTTGAGTATTATTAGTGCTTTCTTTCTTTTTTTGTTTCTAGGTGGATGCTGGAGCTGATCTAATTGTCACACAACTTTTCTATGATACTGATATCTTCCTGAAATTTGTGAATGACTGCCGCCAAATTGGAATCACTTGTCCCATCGTTCCTGGTATTATGCCTATTAATAACTACAAGGGCTTCTTACGTATGACTGGCTTTTGCAAAACCAAGGTATATTTTATATTATATGATCATAAAAATGATAATTAATTCAGAGGCAATGCTGCATTTCATGTATTCATTTAACTTCGTATTGTAGATACCAGCAGAGGTCACTGCTGCATTGAACCCTATCAAGGACAACGAGGAAGCTGTCAGAGCCTATGGAATTCACCTTGGAACTGAAATGTGCAAGAAGATTTTAGCTCATGGAATCAAGACATTGCATCTATATACCCTGAACATGGAGAAATCTGTTTTAGCCATATTAATGGTTTTCTTCTGTTGTTCAATTTATTATTCTTCCTAGAAATGCATTTAGTATTTACTTATAGCTGGATCTCATAACACACTTATGGCGGCAGAATCTTGGTTTGATTGAAGAGTCCAAGATTACAAGGGCATTGCCATGGCGCCCCCCTACAAATGTTTTCCGTGCAAAAGAAGATGTCCGTCCAATATTCTGGTATGCAGTTTATCTCAAACCCCATACTTATCCAGTAATTGATCATCTGTTTCCTTATTATTATTATTATTATTTCATTTCCAATACATTTGACGTATCTAGCCAATGATTGCAGGGCTAATCGCCCAAAGAGCTATCTATCAAGGACAATAGGCTGGGACCAGTACCCTCATGGCCGATGGGGTGATTCTCATAACCCATCCTATGGTGCTTTATCTGATTACCAGGTTCATATTTGCTGAACTCAACTCTTTAGTTCTTCCCTTCTAGGATATTTTGAATTTGGTCCCTTCCTAGGACCAATTAGTGCAATTCACATCACTTGCAATCTAGTTTGCTGAACAAGTAATTAACAAGGTTTTGTGGTTATCTTTTCATGTCTAATGATGTATTTATGCAGCTTTTGCACATGTTCTATCATACACAGTGTAGAAGCCTGTTGCAGACAGTATTTCCAATCCTTCATCCCTTTTCTTTATACCATACATTCTCATGTCACTGTTCTAATTGATATAATGGGTTTATTTGAAGGGTTTTGTCGACCTTGAAGAGAAAATAGGTAGATGGGAAGTTATATTTATCAATGAAGGTAAAAGAGAGAGTTATTAGCAAATTAGGCAGCATGCGAGTTTTTGGAAAGTTTTGATAGTGCTGCTTAAAAAAGGAGTTGAATCCCATTCCTTCCTTGAGTTCATGCAGACTAATTGTGTGAAGAAAATCGATGGAAAATTTATGTAGCAACAACTTTAAGATTTTTTTAGGCTGGCTTGCTGGTTCTTCTTCTTGTTCTTTTTATTCATAAAAAAAGAAGATTTTACTAGGAGGAGAACATTAAGTTACAATAGCGAGAATAAGTTAATGTTTCAACAGCCCAAAGTGCCTATCCACACCTCTGAAACAAATCTTGTGAACAGGACGCATGCTCAAATCTCAATTATCTGTTTAACGGAGAGAGGTAAGGGTGAGAATGGATTGAGCAGAAATAAAGAGATTTTTTTTGTTTGACTTTTCTCTTTCTCTTACATAACTCCTGAATGAGGACCAAAGGTTAAATTACTTGTGTTTGTAACTGTCCTCTATTCGCCTTGCTTTAAGAAAATTTAGTCTGCAGAAATTTAGATTTTATTTAGATTTTTTTATTAGTATGATGCAAGTTGTCGTTTTTTTGATACAGTTCATGCCATTTTTTTGATACAGTTCATGCGACCCCGAGCACGTGGCAAGAAACTCTTTGAAGAGTGGGCTATCCCCTTGAAAAGCGTCGAGGATATATATGAGGTAGGGTTTTCCATCCACAGTTACTTTTAGTGTTTTCTTCTTTCATTTGTAGTTTACTTTTTGTGTTTTCTCCTTTTAACCCAATCGATTGCAATAATAACACGTTTGAATGTGGCTCATTTGGAGTTTTGATTATCAGAAATTCAAGGTATACTGCCTTGGGAAGTTGAAAAGTAGTCCTTGGTCAGAACTGGAAGGCCTTCAACCTGAGACAAAAATCATTAATGAACAGCTGGGTAGGATCAACTTGAAGGGATTCCTGACTATCAATAGTCAACCAGCAGTCAACGCTGAAAAATCTGATTCTCCATCTGTTGGTGAGTGGTGCTCGTGTTTCTTGTTTGTCATCTAATATGTCATAGCAATATGTCTGTTAGAAGCTAACAATATTCCTGCAAAGTTCCTGGACAATTGTAGAACATAGTGCTGCCATTCACTTTGATGCTTGCAAAACTCCAAAGTGTTGCGGTTCATGTTTTCTTTAGCTTTCAATAACTCTGATTCGTAAAGTATAAGAGGTTTTTGAAGTAAATGTTCAAGGATAACCTTGGGGATTGTACTATATGAAGGGACTCGTAAAAGATTTGAGCTCTTCTCTTTATGTCGTAGTCTTTTGATTTTGGTTCTGTAAAGAATCTAAGGTGAAAATGGTCCTCATATGACATCTCTGACTTGATAAAACCATGCTTCGTATGCCCTGCAGGTTGGGGAGGGCCGGGAGGGTATGTATATCAGAAGGCTTATCTAGAGTTTTTCTGCTCCAGGGAAAAGTTGAATGCTCTTGTTGAGACGTGCAAGGCTTTCCCTTTAGTAACATACATGGCAGTGAACAGAGGAGGGAGTTGGATATCTAATGTTTCTCTGACTGACGTGAATGCTGTAACCTGGGGAGTCTTCCCAGCAAAAGAGATTACCCAACCAACCGTTGCGGATCCTACCAGCTTCAGTGTGTGGAAGGACGAGGCATTTGAAATCTGGTCAAGAGGATGGGCCTCCTTGTACCCAGAGGGGGACCCATCCAGAACACTGCTTGAAGAGGTAAATGTCTTCATAAATACGAGTCTCGTATGCATATATTCTATGCATTCATGCACGCACATTTCATTTGTTAATGAAGGCTTCAGGTTCAGTAATGATCCAATGTTAATATTTGCAGGTGCAGAACAGCTACTTTTTGGTCAGCTTGGTAGATAACGATTACATCCATGGGGATATTTTTGCTGTCTTCGCAGATTTATGAGACTAGGTGCTCTTTGCAGCTCCTCCATTTGCTTAGGGTCCATCGAAGTCGCACAAACAGGTGCTTTATCCCAAGTTGAATTCTAGCTTTATTCTTCTTATTGGCACACGATGTTTTTGAAATTATTTCTTTATTGACATGTAATAATAATTGATTGGGATTTTTCTACTCTTCATTATGGTGCAAATTGTATATGGAGTGGCAACTAATTTACTAAAGCCTAAAGCAAATATGATTACTTTATTTATTCATTTTTTTTCGCTCTTCAATTGAGCTGCGTGCTGTCTTTTTTTTTTTTAGTTGTCGTAATCTTCAGGTCGTTGGCCTTCACGTTGCAATTGAACTCCAGAGGCTGACGTCATTTTCAAATTGTCACCGGAGAAACTAATGAACTTTAATTGAAAAATTACTGCCAAAGTTTAAGGGTTGGTTAGCTGCAAACAGAAAAATCTTCAGCTCCCGATCACCATCACCAACAGCCTGCTTACTATCATCCCAACTCCCTCACAGAGGACAATTTCAATACCATTCAATACGTTTATTAAATTTTCTTTTGCATTGTAGATGAGCACACGCTTGGGCTTAAAGGGCTTATATTTGAAAGCCTGTCACCAAAGGCTTGAAGTTTAGCTATGCTTGTCAGGCATGTTAAAAAAAAACTCACAAGGTTTAGGGTTTATTATTTAAAAAAAAACAAATTTAAGAGAAATATTATATTCAAAAACAATAAAACTCACTCAGTTGGGTTTGGTTTTGATTTCAAAAAGCTAAAACTATTCAATCAATTAAAGAAATAGGGTAAATAAACAAATAGGGTTTAGGGTTTTAAAGGTGTTTTGGGTTTTAGATTTTTGGTTTTTAGAATTGAAGGTTTAGGGTTTTAAAGGTGTTTTGGGTTTTAGATTTTTGGTTTTTAGAATTGAAGGTTTAGGGTTTTAAAGGTGTTTTGGGTTTTAGATTTTTGGTTTTTAGAATTGAAGGTTTAGGGTTTTAAAGGTGTTTTGGGTTTTAGATTTTTTGTTTTTAGAATAAAAGATTTAGGGTTGAGGGTTACGATTGAAGATTGAGGGTTTATTATTGAGAGTTTTGAGCTTTAACGTTTAAGTTTTGAGTTTATGATCAAGTCTCGAGGGTTTAAAGTTTAGGATATAAGTTGAAGGTTTAGAATTTGAGGTTTCGATGTTAAGGTTTAGGGTTTGGAGTTTGAAGTTTGGGGGTTAGGTTTTTGGGGTTTAGATTTAGGGTATAAGGTTTTTTAGGGTTTCGGGTTTGAGGTTTACGGATTTTAGGGTTTGGGGTTCACGGCTTCGGGTTTGGGGTTTTTGAAGTTTAGGGTTTAGGTTTTAAGGTTCAGGGTTCAGGGTTAAGGGTTTGGGGTTTGGGGTTTAGGGTTTGGTTTTAGGATTTAGGGCTTATGATTTAGGGTGTAGGTTTTTTTAGGGTTTTTTAGGGTTTAGAGCTTAGGGTTTTGGGTTTCGGGTTAGGGGTTTGGGGTTTAGGGTTTAGGGTTTAGGGTTTAGGGTTTAGGGTTTAGGGTTTAGGGTTTTAGGGTTTAGGGTTTCGGGTTTAGGGTTAGGGGTTTAGGGGTTAGGGGTTTAGGGTTAGGGGTTTAGGGTTACGGGATTCGGGGTTTAGGAGTTAGGGGTTTGGGATTTGGGGTTTGGGGTTTGGGGTTTCGGGTTCGGGGTTTCGGGTTTCGGGTTTTGGGTTTCGGGTT
>NW_011502821.1:0-16168 GCF_000495115.2 Populus euphratica | reverse complement strand
TGTCTGTTCTTATTTTGTTTATTTATTTTTCTTTCTTTTATTATGTTTAACTAAGTTTATTATGTCAAGGTGAAAAGGTTACACTAATGATGTAAGAATAATTATAATGTAAACTTAATATGGACTTTAATGTTTAATACTAACATGTTTTGTATTTGTTATCTTGTTCACTCTTTAATACTTTGCTTGTTAAATGATTAATCTTGATTTATGTTGTATAACACTTGGTACAACAAATGCTTGGCACTTTCATAGCCCATACTGTATGGTATAACCGACACCTGAGCTATGAAAGGAACTTGATTTGTTGTTAACATAAGTTATAATCATGAATGCTTGATGAGATTTACAAGTATTAGCATTAATCGAATAAGATGACTAATGTAATCATGTTAACAATCTATAATCTGATTGGAACCTCCTTTATGTGTTGTTTTCAATTGAATAATAAGAGTTTATACTATACTTGTTTGACATACCATTACTGGAACCTTTAACCTTGACATTTGTTATTATCATTGTTTAATCCTTACATTAATATTCCATCTCAAAGTTCTCATCTTTTTCTTCTTCTTCTCCTTCTTTTTCTTTACTACTACTACTACTACTACTACTATTATTGTTGTTGTTATTGTTACTATTGTTGTTGTTTATAATTGTTGTCTATAATTTGTATAATTAACCTCCCTATGGTTCGACCCTGGTCTTGTCGGGTTATTTATTACTTCGACACTTCTATACTTGGGAGAAGACATCAATCTTTTGGTCGTGTCAAGTTTTTGGCGTCGTTGCCGGGGAGGTAAGTTCTTGTACAAATTATAGTATTTATTTTATTTTTTCTTTTCACTTTTGTTGTATATAACTTTGTTTCTTGTCTCTTATTTCTTCTTCTTTTGTTTTCTTTTTCTTTTTATTCTATTCCTACACATGTATGAGAGTGTGGTCACGTACATCAAGTGGTAGACTTTATAGGGTATCCTCATCATTTTCAAAAAATATGGCCGAAGAAGATAATCAATCACTTCATAATAAGAATAAAGAGAATAACCGTGCTAGAACACTTAGAGACCACATGAATCCCACAAGAACAAGTGCACCATCATGCATAGTTTTTTTCTCCTGATGTATCTCATTTTAATTTTAAGCCAGGCATTATTCAACTTTTACCTTCTTTTCATGGCTTAGAACTGGAAAATCCATACTTGCATTTAAGAAATTTGAAGAGGTTTGTAACACATATAATGATTCAACTTTTACCTTCTTTTCATGGTTTAGAATTGGAAAATCCATACTTGCATTTAAGGGAATTTGAGGAGGTCTGCAACACATATAATAATTTAAATTGTAGCATGAACACCATCAGATTAAAGCTTTTTCCTTTTTCATTAAAAGATAAAGCTAAAACATGGCTATAAAATTTGAGACCTGGATCCATTCGTGCTTGGGATGAAATGCAACAATAGTTTTTAAAGAAGTTTTTCCTATCTCACAGAACAAACTCTTTCAAAAGACAAATCACCACTTTCACTCAAAAACCAGGAGAAACATTTTACCAATGTTGGGATAGGTATCAAGACTTGCTTAATACTTGCCCTCATCATGGTTTTGAAACATGGAGATTGATTTCACATTTTTATGAAGGGTTAACACCTAAAGATGGACAAATAGTTGAATTGATGTGTAATGGAACTTTTGAAGATAAAGATCCTGATGAAGCAATGGAGTACTTAGACTTGTTAGCTGAAAATACTCAAAATTGGGACACCGCTGGTATTTATAAGGCACCGAGTAAAACTCAACCTCATACATCTAGTGGAGGTATGTACAACCTTAGGGAAGATCATGATCTTCAAACCAAGTTTGCATCTTTAGTTTAGCTTTATCTTTTAATGAAAAAGGAAAAAGCTTTAATCTGATGGTGTTCATGCTACAATTTAAGTTATTATATGTGTTGCACACCTCCTCAAATTCCCTTAAATGCAAGCCAATTAAAATCTGTTGAAAACATTGTGTGTCAAATCTGTGAAACAAATGAACACTCAACCAATAATTGTCCAACCTTGCCTTCTTTTAAGGAATGTCTCCATGAACAAACCCATGCTTTAAACAGTTTCCAAAGGGCCAACCACAACCCATATTCACAAACATACAACTCTGGTTGGAGAAATCACCCAAATTTTAGTTAGAAGAGTAAGAAAAATAATGCACAAACTTCACAACCACCATTTTAAGCACACCACAATTTCTAAAATTCTCATGGATATGCACCTCCTTATGCTCCACCTTCTAGAAGAAATCTTGAGGAAACATTGCATGCATTCATTGAAAAGCAAGAGACAATCAATACTCAACTTGCTCAAAACATGACAGATTTTAAAGATACTCTTGCTAAATTAATATCTGCTCTCAGTTTCCTAGAGAAAGGTAAGTTTCCATCTCAACCATAACAAAATCTCAAGGGTTACAATGCAAATGCAAGTAGTTTTGGAAGCCAATATATAGATCAAGTCAAATCAGCCACCATTCTTCGTAGTGGTAAGGTTATTGAAAAACTCACTCTTGAACCTTGTGAGAAAGATGATGAGTCAATCTTTGAGGGTAAGGAAGGGTTGAATCTGAAAATTGCAAAGAAATGAATGATCCCCCACTAGCACTTCCATTTCCTCATGCCATAACCAAACAAAGGAAAGTCAATCACAACTCTAAAATCTTTGAAACTTTCAAACAGGTAAGGATCAATATACCTTTGCTGGATGTTATTAAACAGGTTCCTTCCTATGCTAAATTTTTGAAAGATCTATGCACGGTGAAGACGAAACTGAATGTGAAAAAGAAAGCCTTTTTAGCCAAACAAGTAAGTGTCATTCTTCAGAACAATAATGTTTTGAAATATAAAGACCTTGGTTGTCCTACAATTTCTTGCTTTATTGGAGAGCGTAAAATTAAAAGAGCCTTACTTGATCTTGGAGCTAGTGTGAATTTACTTCCATATTCAGTTTTTTAGAGTCTCAATCTAGGTGAGTTAAAACCAACTTCTATAACTCTCTTACTTGCCGATAGATCTATAAACGTGCCTAGAGGAATAGTTGAAGATGTGTTAGTACAAGTCGATAAATTTATTTATCTTATGGATTTTGTTATCTTAGACACAGAAGGTCGATAAATTCATTTATCCTGTGGATTTTATTGTCTTGGACACACAACCTGTTGAAGCATGTAATTCATTTCCTGTTATTTTAGGACGTCCATTTCTTGCAACTTCTAATGCATTAATTAATTGTAGGAATGGACTGATGAAGCTATCATTTGGAAACATGACAATGGAGATGAATATTTTCAACATTTGCAAGCAACCTGGAGATGATAATGATTTACAAGAAGTAGATCATATTGACGAATTAGTTTATGATGAACTTGAATCTACTTAAAGTAAAAATGAGTTGGATGAATCTGAAGATTTGTAAATGATTTATTTTGAGGAAGAAATCACAGATGAAAAACCCACCGAAAATGTTGATGCGGAACTTTTGTCAAAAGTGACAATAAATTCGACATCTGACATCACACCAATCGATGATTAATTTCCTAATGAATCCTTACTTTCTCTTAGTCCAATGGCTTGGTATGATAAAAATATCAATTTTCTTACTTTAGGTGATTTGCCAGCTGATTGGAGTACCCAAGAAAAAGGAAAGTTTTTGAACGAAGTGAAGAACTTTTATTGTGATGACCCTAACTTATTCAAATATTATCCTGATCAAATATTTCAAAGATTCATTTCCGACAATGAGGTAAGTAGTGTCATTAAACATTGTCATTCTAAAGCATGTGGGAGTTATTTTTTGTCAAAAAAGACAGCTATAAAAATCTTTCAAAATGGAATTTATTGGCCCACCATGTTCAAGGACATGCACGCATTCTGCAAAACTTGTGAAAATTGTCAAAAAGTTGATATTGGTAAAAAAGTTTTGTTTTATAATTCTCAACTCCATTTATTCCCTAGAGAGCTAACATCCAGATGGAACAATCCTTATGGGGCATGTGATATTGAGAATTTAATGAATGACAATGTTTTTAAGGAAAATGGACATCGCTTGAAAGCTTACTTTGATAATTTTCCTAGTGAAAATGAATCAACTCATTTGAATGATCTTGTAGATAAAGGTTGATTATTTAGTTTTTCTCATATTGTTTTTATGTTTTTTTTTTAGTGATTTTTTGTTAGTTTCTCTCACCCCGGTCAAATGGCGGACAACGGTACTCTTTGACTTAAGTCGTTTCTCTCATCCCGGTCAAATGGCGGATAACGGTACTTCGTGACTTAAGTCGGTTCTTTCAGTTTCCCATAATAACTGATATCTGTGTATATATTTGTGCAATTTTTTGAATTTTATCTTCTAATTTTCATTTGATAACGGTACTCTGTGACTTAAGTCGGTTCTTTTAGTTTCCCATAATAACTGATATCTGTGTATATATTTGTGCAATTCTTTGAATTTCTCTTCTAATTTTCATTTGATAATGGACACTAATCTTGAAAAATTAAAAAAGTATTTTCCTGCTCTGCCTTAGAATGCGATTATAAAACTTTACTGTGCTAGAAGTGCAAGATGGAGATTGTTAAGGAATCATGGAATTCCTGAAGATATTCATTGGTTGATTGAAGCAAAGGTCCGATTATCAGGTGAGTCCTCTAATTCCTTCATTTCACACATGTCTAAAACAAGTAAAAGCACTTTTGCAAAGAAACGTCGTGCAAAACGACTGAAAGTCTGTCATCGATGTGCCAGATGGACTTGTAATACACAATGTCGTTCTTTAGGAATGGTATCTATAAACCATGAAGATAAAATACAATTAATTAAGGATGGCCTGAGTAAGGAGTCTTTAAATAATCTTCTATTGTCTGTTGAGACGCATCCTAGTGGAGATATGCATCGTGCAATTCATGATTTATGGCCACTATTTCATAAAGAACATGCTTGACTTAGTCTTGGGAATCTCACTAAAAAAGACCTTGTTTGCTAGTTTTTAAGAAAACTGGATGGGAAGCCTATCCCCGACCCATAGAGGGCGTTTAAGCCATTCTTGGACGTAAAACCAAGGGAAGATGTGACCACAATCACAACTACCTATACATACACATGCTTTTTCAAAAGTAAATAAATAAATAAATAAAAAGAGAGAGAGAGTGTGAGACTCCAGCTAGCCTACACATAGGTGGTATGATTGCCCTTGTAATTTCTCATCTATAAAATCCTCACTTCCTTCCCTTCATTTCCACTCACCCATACATTCATCAAATATAGAAGTCTGTAGAAATGGCAAGTTCCTCAGGTCATCAGATAAGAAATATTTATGTTTTCGGTGGATCTAGTCCTAGGAAAGAAAAGGAGTTTTTAGAATCAGCAAATCATCTTGGTCAGGTGCTAGCTGAGAGAAAGATTCATTTAGTGTATGGGGGAGGCAGTCTTGGGTTAATAACATGTGTGTCAATAGCTGCAGTTTTAGGAGGTAGTCAAGTTTTGGGGGTCCTCCCTAAAGCTTTAACACAAGGGGACATCATTGGAAAAACAATTGGAGAGGAACTTCAGGTCTCCACAATGTCAGCTCGAATGAATGCAATGTTTAACCATGCTGATGCCTTCATTGCTTTACCAGGTGGTCTAAGTACATTGAAAGAGATCTTTCATATTTCCCTCTTGGGCCCAACAACACATTCACCATAAACCCACAAGTCTGTTAAATGTTAATGGTTATTATGATAAGTTGTTGTCTTTTCTTGATCATGTTGTGGAACAGGAATTTCTAACATCTTCTGCACGACAAATCATAATCTCTGCTGCTACTACTGAACAATTGATTGACCAACTACAATCTTTCATTCCTGTAATTGATCCTTCCATGAGTCGCATAAATTGGTCATCTAAGGAAAGCCGTAAAAAGCTTAAATTAGATTTGAGCCTTCATTTGTGAATCTTTGTGTCTTTTGGTTTTATTATTATGTTTTGTTGTTTCTTATATTTGTTTCAGTGTATTTCAGGTTTGTTAATGTTTGTTATTTCAGGTGATATCTTTTATACTCTATCTTTCTACCTTAAAATATTGAGGACAATGTCTCGTTTTGGTTGGGGGGAGAGGGTAGTAGCTTAAAAAAAAAACTAACTGTGTTTTTTATTTCATAAAGCATGTGTAAAATTGTTGTTACTATGATAACAGAGTAAGGAGAACTTTTTATGACTCTTGAGACGCATCTTAGTAACCATTCCTTATAAGGTCTATCATAATACTGCTTGAAATATTCAGGTTTACAAACTCTCGCATTACTATCACTTAATTCTGCTCATATACTCATTTAACATGTATTCTTAAACCTTAATTTACACACACACACACACACACTTTAACATATGATTGTGGGTTGCACATTGGATTATTATATTATTTATGTTCTTTTGTTAAAGGTAACAACTAAGGGAAAGGGATAATATATAATTTGCAAAAAAAAAAAAGAAAAAAAAAGAAAAAAAAATGATGATAATAAAAATGTAGATAAGTTTGGTTTCGTAGCCTCCCTAACCTAAGCAATTAAGCCCGAAGGGGTGTTTTAACACCTAATACCCTAAAGTCAACTGACTTGAGAGCTATTGGCTCAACGCTTGTTACATAGGTTGAGGAGAAAAGCTTAAGGGAATCAAACATTGCATTATCTACATATTAGTATATGCGACCCGAGTTACTAAGCTCGTAGGGGTGTCTCAACAGGTCTGAGAGTCATTAGCCGAAAGCTCGTTACATGAGTTAAAGATGCATGGTGTTTTAAGTTATATGTATATATATTTAAAAAAAACAAAAAAAAATAATAATCCCAACCCAAGGAAGTTAACCTTAAACATTAGAAGAAAAAAATTTGTTTTCTTGCATGAAACGCCCCATAATTATGTGTTGATATATTGAGCACAAAAAAAAGGTTTATTAATATCTTGTTAAGAGGTATTGAGCAGATATATAAATTTAATGAGAGTTTGTTTATCTGAATAGATTAATGGAAGTTGAATGATGAATACCTTGCTTTGTGGAATTTGCAAAAAAAATTTCTATTTTAACGCTTTGATTACTAGAGACTAGTAATAAGCTGGTTGGGGGTTGTGATTAGTACTTAAAAGTGTATTTTTTTATCAAGGTTTTATGTCATCATCTTGCACTGGAAGTATCAATAACTCCTTAACTAAAACATGTTTTATAATAATATATCTAATAATATAATATACCTTTAATTTGTGGTAAATGTTCATTTTAAATGTAGGCTTATCACATAAATGAAAGGATTGATTGATGAATTTAAGAACTAAAATTGAAAGGACAAAGAGATGACCAAACTTAGAAAAGAGATGCCGGTACAATCCAAACTAGAACACTGTTCGGTGATTGGGTCATATCTAGAGCTGTAGATCTCAGATTTAGGTCTACTTTATATGAATGGAAAGGTAAGACATAGGCCAGAACTTTCATATGGAGCCCAAGATCTAAAAAGGTCATTTTCAAGTCCAAATTATAGAAACAACAAAGAAGTCTGAATTTGTCTTCCAGCCCGAGCATTGTTCAGTGTTTGGCCCATATCTGGAGTTCTAGACGTCCAAATGACCTGAATTGTTTACATAAGAAAGTTGAGACAATTTCCTACAACTTTCATGTTTTCAAGTGGCTCCAATTTTGACGTTATCAATGATGTTTTTGGAAAACAAGAGAAAATAAGGATTGTCACCAAGTCAAGAGTTGGTTACCCACTCATCAATTAGTCATCAAATCAATAGTTCCCAATTTTGGCCTATAAAAGGAGGCATTTTCCATGCATTTAGGCATCTTGGTTTCCAGATCAAGATCATGCTCTTGCTTTCTCTCTTTGTATTTTTTGTGTTGCTTATGCTTTGCTTTCATTAATATCAAGTTTATGTCTTTCATTTCCTTTCCTTTACTTAGTTAACTCTTATCTTATTTATGTTCTTATTTTGTTTATTTATTTTTCTTTCTTTTATTATGTTTAGCTAAGTTTATTATGTCAAGGTGAAAAGGTTACACTAATGGTGTAAGAATAAGCATAATGTAAACTTAATATGGACTTTAATGTTTAACACTAACATGTTTTGTATTTGTTATCTTGTTCACTCTTTAATACTTTGCTTGTTAAATGATTAATCTTGATTTATGTTGTATAACACTTGGTACAACAAATGCTTGGCACTTTCATAGCCCATAATGTATGGTATAACCGACACCTGAGCTATGAAAGGAACTTGATTTGTTGTTAACATAAGTTATAATCATGAATGCTTGATGAGATTCACAAGTATTAGCATTAATCGAATAAGATGACTAATGTAATCATGTTAACAATCTATGATCTGATTGGAACCTTCTTTATGTGTGGTGTGCAATTGAACAATAAGAGTTTATACTATACTTGTTTGACATACCATTAATGGAACCTCTAACCTTGACATTTGTTAGTATCATTGTTTAATCCTTACATTAATATTCCATCTCAAAGTTCTTATCTTTTTCTTCTTCTTCTCCTTCTTTTTCTTTATTACTACTACTACTACTACTACTACTACTACTACTACTATTATTACTAATATTATTATTGTTGTTATTATTATTACCATTATTATTGTTTATAATTGTTGTCTATAATTTGTACAATTAACCTCCCTGTGGTTCGACCCCAGTCTTGTCGGGTTATTTATTACTTCGACACTCCTATACTTGGGAGAAGATATCAATCTTTTGGTCGAAGATGTGTTAGTACAAGTCGATAAATTCATTTCCTGTAATTAGTTTATGATCAACTTGAATCTACTTTAAGTAAAAATAAGTTGGATGAATCTGAAGATTTGCAAATGATTTATTTTGAGGAAGAAATCACGGATGAAAAATGCATCGAAAGTGTTGATGTGGACTTTTTGTCAAAAGTTACAACAAATTCGACATCTAACATCACACCAATCGATGATTACTTTCCTAATGAATCCTTACTTTCTCTTAGTCCAATGCCTTGGTATGATAAAAATATTAATTTTCTTGCTTTAGGAGATTTGCCAGTTGATTCGAGTGCATAAGACAAAGAAAAGTTTTTTAACGAAGTGAAGAACTTTTATTGGGATGACCCTAAGTTATTCAAATATTGTCCTAATCAAATATTTCAAAGATTCATTCTTGACAATGAGATAATTAGTATCATTAAACATTGTCATTCTAAAGCATGTGAGAGTTATTTTTTATCGAAAAAGACAGCTGCAAAAATCTTTCAAAATGGATTTTATTTGCTCACCATGTTCAAGGACACGCAGGCATTCTGCAAAACTTGTGAAAATTGTCAAAAAGTTGATATTGGTAAAAAAGTTTTGTTTTATAATTCTCAACTCCATTTATTCCCTAGAGAACTAAGATCAAGATGGGGCAGTCCATTTATTAAGAAACATGTGTATCCTTATGGGGCCTTTGATATTGAGAATTCAATGAATGACAATGTTTTTATGGAAAATGGACATCGTTTGAAAGCTTACTTTGATAATTTTCCTAGTGAAAATGAATCAACTCGTTTGAATGATCTTGTAGATAAAGGTTGATTATTTTGTTTTTCTCATATTGTTTTTGTGTTTTTTTTTAGTGTTTTTTGCTAGTTTCTCTCACCCCTGTTAAATGGCAGACAACGGTACTCCGTGACTTAAGTTGGTTCTTTTAGTTTCTGATTAGTACTTAAAAGTGCATTTTTATCATGGTTTTATATCATCATTTTGCACTTGAAGTATCAATAACTCCTTAACTAAAGCATGTTTTATAATAATATATCTAATAATATAAGATACTTTTAATTTATGGTAAATGTTTATTTTAAATGCAGGCCTATCACATAAATGAAAATATTGATTGATGACTTTAAGAACTTAAATTGCAAGGGCAAAGAGATGGTCAAACTTAGAAAAGAGATGTCGGTGCAATCCAAACCGGAACACTATTCGGTAATTGGGTCATATCTGGAGCTACAGATCTCAGATTTAGGTCCAATTTATATGGATGGAAAGATAAGACATAGGCCTACAACTTTGATATGGAGCCCAAGATCTAAAAAGGCCATTATCAAGTCCAAATTGTAGCAACAACAAAGAAACCCGAATCTGTCTTCCAGCCCGAGCACTGTTCGGTATTTTGGCCATATCTGGAGTTCTAGAAGTCCAAATGAGCTGAATGTTTTACACAAGAAAGCTGAGACAATTGCCTACAACTTTCATGTTTACAACTGGCTCCAATTTTTACGTTATCAATGACATTTTGGGCAGACAAGAGAAGATAAATCCAGTTTTGACGTTATCAATGACGTTTTGGGCAGACAAGAGAAGATAAGGATTGTCACCAAGTCAAAAGTTGGCCACCCACTTATCAATTAGTCGTCAAATCAATAGTTCCCATTTTTGGCCTATAAAAGGAGGCATTTGCCATGCATTTAGGCATCTTGGTTTCCAGATCAAGATCATGCTCTTCCTTTCTCTCTTTGTATTTTTTTGTAATGTTTATGCTTTGCTTTCATTAATATTAAGTTTATGCCTTTTATTTCCTTTCCTTTACTTAGTTAACTTTTATGTTCTTATTTTGTTTATCTATTTTGCTTTCTTTCATTATGTCTAGCTAAGTTAGTTATGTCAAGGTGAAAAGGTTACACTAATGGGGTGAGAATAAGTATAATGTAAACTTAATATGGACTTTAATGTTTGATACTAACATGTTTTATATTTGTTATCTTGTTCACTCTTTAGTACTTTGCTTGTTAAATGACTAATCTTGATTTATGTTGTATAACACTTGGTACACCAAATGCTTGGCACTTTCATAGCCCATAATGTATGGTATAACCGACACCTGAGCTATGAAAGGAACTTGATTTGTTGTTAACATAAGTTATAATCATGAATGCTTGACGAGATTTACAAGTATTAGCATTAATCGAATAAGCTGACTAATGTAATCATGTTAACAATATATAATCTGATTGGAACCTCCTTTGTGTGTGGTTTCCAATTCAATAATAAGAGTTTATACTATACTTGTTTGATATACCATTAGTGGAACCTCTAACCTTGACATTTGTTATTATTATTGCTTAATCCTTACATTAATATTTCATCTCTAAGTTCTCATCATCATCATCTTCTTCTTCTTCTCTTTCTTTATTATTATTATTATTATTATTATTATTATTATTATTATTAGTACTACTAATATTACTACTACTACTACTACTATTATTATTATTAGTATTATTATTAGTATTACTATTACTATTACTATTACTATTATTACTATTGTTGTTGTTGTTATTGTTGTTTTATAATTGTTGTTTATAATTTGTACAATTAACTTTTATTATTGTTGTTGTTGTATTATTGTTATTTATAATTTGTACAAATAACCTCCCTGTGGTTCGACCCCGGTCTTGCCGGGTTATTTATTACTTCGACACTCCTGCACTTGGGAGAAGACATCAATCTTTTAGTCCACATGACCTCCATTATTTTTTCTTGGAAAACTGAGACAATTGCCTACAACTTTCATGTTTTCAAGTGGCTCCAATTTTGACGTTATCAATGACGTTTTGGGCAGACAAGAGAAGATAAGGATTGTCACCAAGTCAAGAGTTGGCCACCCACTCATCAATTAGTCATCAAATCAATAGTTCCTAATTTTGGCCTATAAAAGGAGGCATTTGCCATGCATTTAGGCATCTTGGTTTCCAGATCAAGATCATGCTCTTGCTTTCTCTCTTTTTATTTTTTGTAATGTTTATGCTTTGCTTTCATTAATATCAAGTTTATGCCTTTCATTTCCTTTCCTTTACTTAGTTAACTTTTATCTTATTTATGTTCTTATTTTGTTTATTTATTTTTCTTTCTTTCATTATGTTTAGTTAAGTTTATTATGTCAAGGTAAGAATGTTACACTAATGGTGTAAGAATAAGTATAGTTTAAAATTAACATGAACTTTAATATTTGATACTAACATGTTTTATATTTGTTATCTTGTTCACTCTTTAATACTTTGCTTGTTAAATGACTAATCTAGATTTATGTTGTATAACACTTGGTAGAACAAATGCTTGGCACTTTCATAACCCATACTATATAGTATAATCGACACTTGAGCTATGAAAGGAACTTGATTTGTTGTTAACATAAGTTATAATTATGAATGTCTGACGAGATTTACAAGTATTAGCATTATTTGAATAAGATAACTAATGTAATCATGTTAACAATTTATAATCTGATTGGAACCTCCTTTGTTTGTGGTTTCCTTTTGAGTAATAAGAGTTTATATTATACTTGTTTGACATACCATTAGTGGATCCTGTAACTTTAACATTTATTGTTATCATTGTTTAATCCTTACGTTAATCTTACATCTCCAAGTTCTCATCAACTTCTTCTTCTTCTTCTTCTATTATTATTATTATTATTATTGTTGTTGTTGTTGTTGTTGTTGTTATTATTGTTACTTGCTTGACCGCTTTTTATGATCGGCTTGTTTTAACTCGCAAGTGCACGAGTGTGCGATGTAGCAATTAACTCGGTAAGATCGAGGTCATATCCACAGAGAGCTAGATCTGGAAATTAAGCTAAGTAACAAAAAAAAAAACTCAAGAGAAATTAAATTAACAATAACTTGGTTGAAAATAATTGATGGATTTGTTTTCAAAGATAAAAAAAAAATGTAAATAGATTTTAAATGACAAGAAAAGTAAGTCTTGGTCCAAATCAATTTTAATGGTGATGTATTGGTGATTTCTTCAACATATATAAGATAACTCAACCTAATATCAACGATGGTGATATTAGATCGGAAGATATTACAATGAAGATTAGAAAGATGAAGATTGATTATTGCCTAAGAATGAACAAGTACTTTCATATTAAGTAAGACATTGAATCAAGCAATCTCTATACCAAAACTAAAGTTTGTGCATAAAAATTCAAGATTATAACATTACCTAAATGATTTCTAAAATTTCTTTACAATAATAAATCATTCATGAAGAAAATAAGAAGATAAACATTAAGATTCATTCATATCCTAAAGAACTCACCTCAATCACCATTATCCTTGATTTGGATCCAAGAAAGAGTTTAGCCAACCATGATTATATATAAGAACACTTCAATAAACATGAAAGAACTTGAATCCAACTGAAAAAATAAGTTTTACAAACTAAAGAACCGAAATCTATTAAGAAGAACACAATACAATTTCAGAAAACATTCGGACACAAATCTGACTCTAACTTTGGACAGCAATTCGACCCTCTTAGAAGCTTTTTGTGGAGAAGTCTATTAGAGACATATTTATAGGCAATTCTGTCACCTTTCCAGATCATTAAAGAACAGCTCATTTGGACACCTGAGTCAAAAGTTATGGGTAAAACACCGAAAGGTGTTCTGAAAAATCAAATCAAGACAGCTTTACAACTACTTTGGTGCACGTTTTTCTTCCACATTTATGAGGTGTCTCCTTCTTCTTTTTGACCCAAAATAATGTTAAAATATCCCCTCCAGCTTTCCATCCATGTGCTTGCCTTCTTGGATCAATGGATTGCCCAAAATAAATCAATTGTTATTTGTTGTGTGGACATGTAAGATCATGGATTGTGTTTGGGTTGATTTGAAGGTTGATTTGGGGTTGATTTAGGGCTGATTTGGGGCTGAATTTGGGCTGAATTTGAGCATCAAATAAGTATACAAATGTACTTATTATTTGGGCTAAGATTGACATTGAAACCTTGAGTGTTTAATGGTTGAAGTTTGCACACAACATAAGGCAAGTTTGGGCTTGAAATAAATCATATGATATTCTTTTCTAGAATTGGAACAGAATTGATTTTTGGGACAAATTTGGAGCACTTATTTGAACCAAGATTTGCTTCAATTTTCAACTAAATGTCTCTTCAATTCTTTGTTCTGAATTCCGACGTTGAATTTTGTGAAATAATTCATTTAAGCTCCAAAAACCTATCGAAACATTAAAACAAACTTCATGACTAAAAAACACATCAATTATTATAAAAACAACCAAATAAAAACAATAAATACATATGTAAAATAAGAGACTTAATGACACTTTTGATGCACAATCATTACTATTATTGTTATTATTGTTGTTGTATTATTGTTATTTATAATTTATACAATTAAACTCCGTGTAGTTCGACCCCGGTCTTGCTGGGTTATTTATTATTTCGACACTTCTATATTTTGGAGAAGGCATCAATCTTTTGGTTGTGTCAAGCACTAAATAGTGTATTGGTTGTAGGATAGATTCTGACTTCTCTGTTGTAGCTATAATTTGAACTTGAAAACAACCTTTTCAAATATTGGACTCTCATATAGACCAAACCTAAATCCAAGTTCCACAGCTCCAGCTATGATCCAATAACCAAATGGTTTTCCAGTTTGGACTAAGCCAGCATATCTTTTCTAAGCTTAGCCCTCATTTTGTCTTCTCAATTTCAATAGTTAAACTCTTCAATCAATGCTTTGATTTTTGTGATAGGCTTGCATTTAAAATAAACATTTACCATATATAAAGGTATCTTGTATTATCAGATTTGTTATTATAAAACATGCTTTAGTTAAGGAATTATTGATGCTTCAAGTGCAAAATGATGATATAAAACCTTGATAAAAATACACTTTTAAGTACTAATCATTTCATATAAAAGCAACTTTGCCTTCCGTCAAGAGGACATGCCAGGGATCACCTCTAAAATAGCTTCACACCAGCTAAGTGTAAATCATAGTTTACCCCTATACGTTAAAAAAAAAAGGTGTAAAAGGGGATAGGTAAGCCATTACTGAGAAGGTGGACAAGTTTATATCAATAAGATTTATATAAGGGGTGACATACCATGAGTGGCTCACCAATGTTGTGATGGTAAGTGACACGACTAAAAGATTGATGTCTTCTCCCAAGTGTAGGGGTGTCGAAGTAATAAATAACCCGGCAAGACCGGGGTCGAACCACAGGGAGGTTAATTATATAAATTATAAACAACAACTATAAATAACAACAATAGTAACAACAACCCGGCAAGACCGGGGTCGAACCACAGGGAGGTTATTTGTACAAATTATAAATAACAATAATACAACAACAACAACAACAACAACAACAACAACAACAATAATAATAATAATAATAATAATAATACTAATACTAATAATAATAATAATAATAATAATAATAAAATAGTAGTAGTAGTAGTAGTAGTAGTAGTAGTAGTAGTAGTAGTAGTAATAATAAAGAGAAGAAGAAGAAGATGATGAGAACTTGGAGATGGAAAATTAATGTAAGGATTAACCAATAATAATAACAAATGTCAAGGTTAGAGGTTCCACTAATGGTATATCAAACAAGTATAGTATAAACGTTTATTATTGATTTGGAAACCACACACAAATGATTTCCCAATCAGATTATATATTGTTAACATAATTACATTAGTCATCTTATTCAATAAATGCCAATTCTGCTATATCGCGTCAAGCATACATGATTATAACTTATGTTAACAACAAATCAAGTTCCTTTCATAGCTCAGGTGTCGGTTATACATTGAAGATTGATTATAACTTCATGAAGATTAGAAAGATGAAGATTGATTATTGCTTAAGAATGAACAAGTACTTTCATATTAAGTAAGACATTGAATCAAGCAATCTCTATACCAAAACTAAAGTTTGTGCATAAAAATTCAAGATTATAACATTACCTAAATGATTTCTAAAATTTCTTTACAATAATAAATCATTCATGAAGAAAATAAGAAGATAAACATTAAGATTCATTCATATCCTAAAGAACTCACCTCAATCACCATTATCCTTGATTTGGATCCAAGAAAGAGTTTAGCCAACCATGATTATATATAAGAACACTTCAATAAACATGAAAGAACTTGAATCCAATTGAAATAATAAGTTTTACAAACTAAAGAACCGAAATCTATAAAGAACACAATACAATTTCAGAAAAAATTCGGACACAAATCTGACTCTAACTTTGAATAGAAATTCGTACCTCTTAGAAGATGTTTTTCGAGAAGTCTATGAGAGACATATT
>NW_011502829.1:0-16094 GCF_000495115.2 Populus euphratica | reverse complement strand
TAAAAAGTTGTTCAAGGATCCTAGTTTAACATTTTTTAAAATAATCCTAGTTCCCTATCTCCAGCATAGTGTCCAGCCAAGTTTTGTAAGTGAATGTATGGTCGTGAATGTCCTGTAACTGCTAAGAATACCTTCTTGTTACACAAAGCTCTCCTGTGATGGGACATTTGTGTTAAATATCTTTCTTCAAGTCTCCGCAGCTGTAAAGAAACCTCTCCTGGTTGGCTGTTGTTGCTTCCAAATATGTAGGTTAGAGAATTGGACAAGTTTCTCAAAAAAAATGTCTCGTACGTCTCATTCATCTCAGCTGGCTCGGTAAACAGCAGTGGGGCAGGAAAAGAAAACTTGGTAGATCAAACAATAATTTATAGCCCTTATGTTCTCTCTAATTGGAGGTTATCATACAAGCTCAAATTATGGAGGATCGATCTGCGAGGTTGTTTCTATCAAATTACTAATTTAATATTGAAATATCATCCGACTCGCATCATTTGACAAGAAAAGTAAATATATGATTGGTTGTACGGGGACATGAAAAGATAAATTATTGATGTAAACGAAGCTTATCTTCTCTTCCAAAATTAATCTCGGGAACCATTAAATTTGGCTGGTCAATTGATCCAAGAAAACAAGGTGAGTTTAAGGTTATTCCAAAATATGGTCTTCCATATTTTAATTAGTGTCCCTCTTTCAGAAACATGGAAAGAGTATTTATAGACTCTAATTCTGAAACTTTATCAGTTTTGAAGAGAGAGTGCTATTGCAAGGCTGGGAATGGAAGAACAATTTATTTTTGAACTGATAAATGGTTACAAAGTGGGATTTTAAGGGACAAATTTCCAGGCCTCTATGCTTTGTCTGCTGCACCTGCTTATTGTTTGGCTGACATGGGAGAGTATGTGAAGGAAACTTGGCATTAGAAGTTAAACTGGAAAAGAAGCTTCATTTAGGCCATCAGAACTCTCACTGTCAACGACTCCTACAATTGTTCAGCGAGGTTAGTTTGAGTCCAAATTAAGAGGATAGCAGAAAGTCAAGGTATATATACAGTCAAGTCTAGCACCAATATATTGGATCGAGTTGAATTTCTTGAACCTTTTTTTTTTTTTTTTGCATCAGTTGCGCCAACAATTGTTGAAATGTTCTTGTGGCTATTTCTTCAAGATAGAGATAGTACAAGGGAATTTTAGTTGAAGAAATTTAATTAATTGGAGCAAATTAAGCAGTATATCCTTTATATACCAAGGTAACTGGGTATGTTAATTACCTTTTTATGGATTGTTTTGAATCATGGAAGATATGGCATTGTTTTATGTATCGGACTGTTATTAGTTGGTGTATACTTTTGTTAACAAACACCTCGACATATCTCCTATTTCGCTTGTTATTTGCTTCACAAAGATTCCAAGGAGGTAGAAAAAATCTGCTTACAATAGTGACATATGAAGATTTGTTTTTTAATTTCTTAAAAAAAAAAGGAGTCATACTCAATATCCCCCATAGAATTTAGAATATTAAATTGTTTTAAAAAGACAAAAAAAAATCTATATTTTATTAAATCAATCATTGCATATTTCAAGAAATAAATCGTGGCATGCTTCGTAGAGGCTTACAGTACTCGAACATCAATAAAGGACACAAATAATTCAAGTTTAAGTATTATTTTTTATTCATTTTTGCTCCATCCTCCTCCATTAATCAATAATGTATTGGCAATAGGCTAACAACAGCCACATACGTATAAACCTTATCTCTAGACAGCCAATTATATATACGACGGCAACCTTACGATTTGGAAAACAACATATTGTAAAACAAATCTATCAATTGAAAACGTCCATGTCGAGCTAAAGATAAAATAGTACAAAATTAACTTTAAAGTATAACTCAACTAATCAACTAAGCAGTTCAAGATTTAATATCTAGAAATTATTAATTTAAGTTTTGTAAATTTTAGGGCTATTAAAAATTTTTATAATAATTAATTTTAAAATTTATGAAATTAGTTAAAATACTCATAAATTGACTTGAACACTTGTTATAATAAAAAAAATAGTGCAAAATTAATACTGGGCAGTCGAAGAAGGTGGAAATATAAGTTAAAATATTATTTATTTCTAGTTTTAGATGGGTTTGAAATTTATCTGGTCCAACTAAGGAGATCTAAAGCCTAGACCCAATCCATGTCGAACCGAGAGTTTTGTACCCCAACCCACCACCATTGCAGGATGGGCAAGGCCCATTTTTCTTAAACCCACGATTTAAATAAGTAAATGGAAGTAAGTAAGATGATTTACTTCCGTTAACCTCTAGATTTAGACTCACGATTCACGAAATCAAATGAGTAAATGGAAGTAAATCATCTTAATTACTAGGCCAACTCCTTAAGAGTCAAATGATAGGCATGCCAAATAAACTAATCTTAGCAATCCCTCGTATACAGGACGGTACTGCGAAAAAAATCCATACAATCTGTTTCAATGTTATTTCATTGGCTAGAAATTTGATTTTTAAAACAGTGTTAGTAAACATATTTAAAATCTTTCTAAAAAAAAATATTCATATCTATTTTTTTTAATCTTTTTTTATCCTTAAATGTATATCCATACGTTTTATAACTTTTGTGGTTTATTTATTGCCTCGTTCACGTGCAGACTAGTTGGTTGCCATCTTGCAGACCCCCTCCTCCTCCTCCTCCTCCTCCTCTTTTTTTAAGGGACACATACTCATTCGTTTTGCATTTAATAGCAGACACTAGTCGGTAATTAATTTAATTATAGTTATTAAACTGGAATTACTTGTACTGATTTTTTTTTGAAAAGTCAACAAGAAGTATACTCATTTTGATCCAATATTTAAATATTCAGCGCCTTTGTCGATCCATTAAAAACTTGGTTTTGAAAAATTATTCAAAATGAATTTTTAATTACTAATTAAATTCCAAATACCATGTCCCGAGGGTTTAATAACTTTTGTTTTAGTCATTTCATAATAAAAAAAAATCAGACGGGTGAATGATAAAAAGATGAATGTAATTTTATTTTATTTTTTGTTAAGGAATTGTTTAAGTAAGTTTTTTTATTTTTAAATAATTTTTCATGTAAAAATTTTAAACTTGTAGAAATCTATACTTATTACCTAACACACCATTCCAATAAAAAGTTTTTTAAGTTTTAAATTTGTATAACCTCATATTATCATATTATTTTATATTTAATTTTTATTGATTTAAATAAAATAATAAAATTTAAACTTATAACTATTTAGTCAAGAAAACTATGATATTATATTAAAAAATTATTTAAAAAAAAATTAACGTCTAAATTGAAATCTCAAAAATAACTTTATAATACTCTTTCATTTTTTATCTTAGTCCTTCTTTTCTGATCAATGATTGTAAAACATTAAATCCAATTTGATGTTAACGGACTCAAAAACTCTTCTTACAATGCCCGTAATATTTTGATGAACTTAAGTTGATTTGCATTAAGGAAAAAGACGAACAAGGGGATGTTGTGTCCCATGATTTGAAGCCAACTAGATTCTTAGATTACAAAAGAAACTTCTATGAAGGTCCAAAACAGAAATAAAAAAAATTCAAACTAATCAAATTTGTTACAGAAATTAAAGCCAGGCAATGAGGTCTTTTGGTCTATGAAGTCCTCCATAGCTTTGCCAGGCTATCTGCTGCATGGCTTGCCTCCTGTAATAGTACAGATGAAAATGATCACTTGTTTCAGAATTATTCTTAGAAGTGTGTTACAGTGCCAATTGGCAATAGAAATGTTAAAATACAGTACAGATTTAATATAGAGAAGCCAACCATTTAGAGCAGTCATACACAGAACAGAAGGCCTCCAAAGCAGACAGCAAGATGAGAAGATCAGCTGCTAAGAATGTGAGAATAGGCCATGAGCTATAAACATACTTCTTGAAAGACGTTGAAATCCGAACTCTCCAGTTATTTGAATAATAAGCACTTGCATCCTCTATTGCCTTGACAAGAATAGGAACTTTGGTTATATTCATGAATTTAGTAATTCCATGCCAAAGATTTGCTGCTTCCTCGTCGCTCTTGAGTCGATTCAAGACAATCCCTGAATCCCTCAAAATCTTCACATCCTCTTTTGTGTCCAGAATCCCACTCATCAATTCAACATAGCGTGTAAACACCGTGCATTCTGGTGCTAAACAATCCTCATAAGCTAAAAGATTCCTCAGTAACACCTCTGAGTTATCGTCCAAGTTCACCACCGGAAGATAAAATGCTCCACGAGGTTTGTCAAAGCTGATAGTCTTCAAGCCACCCTTTGTGGGAATGAATTTGACACCAAACCCATAAAGTTTTGTAGCAGATGGAATCAAGAGTTGTTCGATCAATAGACTTGCACCGTTCAATCCAGACTCGCATTCGATCTCTGCAGCCACAGTTTCTGCTGTTGATACAAGATTGGTTATTTGACTTTTGAGTTTAAGAAGGCGAAGACTCTTGATGAGTTGCCATGGTATGGTTACTGCAGCCTTGACAGCTTTTGATTTGAGTATTCGTATGAGAAACCGAAGAGGAACTACAATAATGAAACATAAAAAGCCCCATATCGACTTCCAAGCTTTCTTGAAGCAACCAATCTCCTCCTGGTTTTCTTTGCCCTCCTTCGAATCTTCGATTTCCCTTTCAACATCCTGTAATTTTGCTGCAACCTTGCAGTAGAGAAGGTCAAGAAGATGTTTCTTTTGCAGACATTCTTCACTAACATGTTGCTGGCAATCCACGATTTTAATCGGAGACACGTGCTGAAAAAATTTCATTAACATCCTGGCTAACGCTTCATCAGGATTTTCATACTGAAAATAAGTATTGACTTCTCTGAGCACGAAAAGAGGGATTTGGTTTTCCAGCATCACCATATCCCTAAGGATTCCATTGTGAATGGTTTTCTTCTTGGCGAAGTGGTTGACCATATCTGCAAGACTAGAAGATGAACGATTCCTTGATGGCTCTTCAGTTCTACTTATGAAGGTTTGGAGGCGCCCCAACAAGAAGGAAGCATCAATGGCAAAAGTCCAGGCCAGTTCTTCTCGATCAAAATCCAAGTAGGAAGGATAACAAGCTCGGACACTATCATCATTTTCCTCCAAATGCTCAACTATGTCACTGAACCTATTGTTTAGATACTTCTGGACTCTTTCTGCTTCAATGAGCTTGTAACGCTCCATTTCGAAGAGCACTACACGTCGATGATGATAAGGGCCGATTGCAACTAGTTGAGGGATGTATGCTTCTTGTTTGGTTGAAACGATGGCTTTGGGTACAATGAAGATGCAGACAGGAACATCTTCATCTTCTATACCTTCATCAAGGGTTCGTTTGATGTGTATGACCCATTCACGGCCAGTGCTACAGTTAAATTGCTTTATCATTTCTTTGGACACCGGAGGAGGGATAGTTAGAGTTGCTAAAACATGAGTGCAGCTCAAACTTCTCAAAGAGCTGGAAAGTGGAAATATTGCTGAAGATAAGCAAGTTGTTTGCGATTTTTGGATCACCAAATTGAGCTCATGCAGAATCCTTTCTTTTTTTCCTCCTTTCCTTCCTTACTGTTTCCATCAATCATTTTCCAATTTCCTTTTCACCCAAAGCAACGACGTAACCTCACGGGCTAGAGAAAGAGATGAAAAAAAGCCCAAACAGTTCACGGGCCAGTAGGAGAAGAAAAATAAAACAGAGGACCACCGAGCTTACCAGGAGAGGAGAAAGAAAAAAACTTGAAATAAAAAATGAGACCTAGAAGTACGTTTACCGTTATTTTGAATAATCAATTCTGTATTTTATTTTTTTTAAATTAAAAAAATATTTAAATTATAATTTTTAAGTACTTATTTACCTCAAGAGAAATCATAACCTTGCCAGTACGCTATGGTGTATAAAACGGTCAAAGCATAAAATTAATACAGCTTAATTAATAAGAATTTAGCTACATGAATTGACTAATTTAAGAGAATATCTTTCTTAATTTAAACACCATTTCTGATCAAGGGTGAGATTGAAATATTGCTCAAATGCTAAAACATGAGTATACCTCACCGTTCTTACAGAGTTGAAGATAAGCAAGCTTTGGTTTGCAGATCAAAAAAATTGACAAATGGATGCAAAATCGTTATTTCTTCTTTTCTTTTTTTAGATTTCCTCACCTTTTGCTTTTGCTCCTTATCGTCTTCACTTGATAAATCCAAGAAAATAAAATCTTTTGATTCTGTGATTGCGTTAGATTTTTCGAACACTTTCCATTTTTCAACTTCTTATATTGGATTTATTGGCCTTTTGTGTCCTTCCACAATGCTATTTTCATCAAGCTGTTGGGAGAAGTAAAAAAAAAAAAAAAAACTGGGGGAAGGAAGAGCAGCAAACATGGCAGAAACACATTCTACCCATAACATATTATATTACTCTCATATTAAGTCACGTGAATTCTTACATAACTCTCTCTCTTCTGCGTGTGTGATCTCCTCTTACACTACATCATCTATCATACAATGAGGGGCTTGTCATTTGGCACCTATCATGTCTTAAAATAGTCAGCCAAAAATTAAGATATGTCTTTAAAGGAGCAAAAGATTAAATCTTATCTTTAGTATAATTAGCTTCATAACTAGAACTTTAAAGGTCAATTAAAATTTCTAATTATTATAAAACTAGGTGATGTATTTATTTTCAATTTTACTCTATCAATCCTAATCATAAATCATCGAGATGTCTCTCTCTAGTGACAAGACTGAAAAAATTCTTCAGTGCAATACCCATTGTTTGATGAACTTAAAGTCGATTTTCATTAAGGAAACGAGGAACACAAGGATGTTGTGTCCCTTAATTTGAAGCCAACAAGATTCATAGATTACAAAAGAAAGCTCTTAAAAGGTCAAAAACAGAAATAAAAAATCCAAACTAATCAAATCTGTTACAGAAATTAAAGCCAAGCAATGAGGTCTTTTGTTCTATGAAGTCCTCCATAATTTTGCCAGGTTATCCGCTGCGTGGTTCGCCTCCCTGTAATAGTATGGATGAAAATGATCACTTGTTTGAAACTTCTTAGAAGTGTGTTACAATGACATTGGCAATAGAAATGTTAAAATACAGGACTACAAATTTATCATAGAGAAGCTGACCATTTAGAGCAGCCATACACAGAACAGAAGGCCTCCAAAGCAGACAGCAAGATGAGAAGATTAGCTGCTAAGAATGTGAGAATAGGCCATGAGCTATAAACATACTTCTTGAAAGACGTTGATATCCGAACTTTCCAGTTATTTGAATAATAAGAATTTGCTTCCTCTATTGCCTTGTCAAGAATTGGAACTTCGGTTAGCTTCATGAATTTAGTAATTCCATGCCAAAGATTTGCTGCATCCTCGTCGCTCTTGAGTCGATTCAAGACAATCCCAGAATCCCTCAAAATCTTCACATCCTCTTTTGTGTCCAGAATCCCACTCATCAATTCAACATAGCGTGCTAACACCGTGCATTCTGGTGCTAAAGAAGCCTCATAAGCTACAAGATTCCTCAGTAACACCTCTGAGTCATCGTCCAAGTTCACCACCGGAAGATAAAATGCTCCACGAGGTCTGTCAAAGCTGATAGTCTGCAAGCCTCCCTTTGTGAGAATGAATTTGACACCAATCCCAAAAAGTTTTGTCGCAGATGGAATCGATAGCTTTTCGATCAATAGACTCGCATCGTTCAATGCAGACACACTTTCGATCTCTGCAGCTACAGTTTCTGCTGTTGATACAAGATTGGTTATTTCACTTGTGGGTTTAAGATGGCAAACACTCTTTATGAGTTTCCATGGTAAGGTTACTGCAGCCTTGACAGCTTTTGATTTGAGTATTCGTATAAGAAACCGAAGAGGAACTACGATAATGAAACATAAAAAGCTCCATATTGACTTCCAAGTTTTCTTAAAGCAACCATTCTCCTCATGCTCTTCGTTGCGCTCCTTCGACTCTTCGATTTCCCTTCCAATATCTTCGAATTTCGGTGCAACCGTGCAATAGATAAGATCAAGAATATGATTCTTTTGGAGACATTCTTCGCTAACATGTTGCTGTCCGTCCACGATTTTAATCGGAGACGCATGCTTACAAAATTTCATTAACATCATGGCCAACGCTTCATCAGGATTTTCATACTGAAAATACCTATTGACTTTTCTTAGCACGAAAAGAGGGATTTGGTTTTCCAGCATCAGCATATCCCCGAGGATTGCTTGGCGAATGGTTTTCTTCTTGGCGAGGTGGTTGACCATATCTGCTAGACTAGAAGATGAACGATTACTTGATGGCTCTTCAGTTCTAATTATGAAGGTTCGGAGGTACCCAAGCAAGAAGGAAGCATCAATGGCAAAAGTCCAGGCCAGTTCTTCTCGATCAAAATCCAAGTAGGCATGATAACAAGCTCGGACATTGGCATCATTTTCCTCCAAATGCTCAGCTATGTCACTGAACCTAACGTTTCGATACTTCTTCTGGACTCTTTCCGCTTCAATGAGCTTGTAACGCTCCATTTCGAAGAGCTCTACGCGTCGATGATGATAAGGGCCTATTGCAACTAGTTGAGGGATGTATGCTTCTTGTTTGGTTGAAACCATGGCTTTGGATACACTGAAGATGCAGACAGGAACGCCTACATCTTCATCATCTATACCTTCTTCAAGGGTTCGTTTAATGTGTATGACCCATTCTTGGCCAGTGCTACGATTAAATTGCTTGATCATTTCTTAGTGCACAGGAGGAGGGATAGATAGAGTTGAGGAGGAGGGATAGATAGAGTTGCTCAAACATAAGAGCGCGCAGGTCACACTTCTTAAAGATACGGAAAGATTGTTGAAGATAAGCAAAATGTTTGTGGTTTGTAGATCACCAAATTTATCTCGTGAAAAATCCTCCCTTTTTTTCTTCTTTAATTTCCTTCCTTATTGTCTCCATCAATCATTTTCAATTTCCCTTTTCACACGAGAAACAATGTTTTAATTCACAAAGAAAAAAAAAACGTTACAAGTTTTTACACCATCTAACCAACATGTTTTTGGAATTTTCTCAACTACATGTCGTCTTCTTATATTAATAGCTAAATGAAATCTATGAGATAAAATTGATCACTAATTAGAGACTAATGCGATAAAAATATCCAATTTTTACTGAAAGATCACCCATTAAACCCTTATATCTGGAGCTATATATTGATCGTCTTACCCTCAATATGTGCTTCAAACTTGATCGATTTATACAAGAATTGATATTGTCTAACAGATGTTGAAGAGGCTAATTTGATCAAATTAAATAGTACTCTGGCCCAGGTCGTATAACAAATTTTGATTTACAAAGAAGACATAAAACTTTCTTGTGCTGTCTATTTCTATTACACTGCCTCGGTGATTATGAAATAGTTAGTTCTTCATTGGATCCTTGTACGATCTTATTGAACTGGAATTATTGCCGACTTATAGAAGAGGTCCTCTCGAGATATCCTTATTTAATTCACTTCCAACTTTTTCTTGTATTTTTTTTTCCCTTTCCATTGCTGTGAATTTGAAACTTGAAAGAGAAGGACACTGTCATCTTGTCTTGCTGGTCCCAACACATAAATATGATGCATTCAACTCTTAAAGTCGCATAACCGACCTTTGAACCTTCTTTCTACCTTAGAAAAAGAAACTTATTTACCTTGCAATTCATGGTAATGAAGCATGCTTTCATTTTTATTTTATTTTTTTGAACGTGATGAAGAAAAAAATAATTACAAAAGGTTAAGATTAGCCAACGAAACAAACATATACAAAAGGGTAGAAGCTCAAACATCAAAAACTAGACAGAACGCAACAATTAAACTAGCTAAAGAAAAATCAGGCCAGGGAGCTGAATTCTCTAGAGGAGGAAATTTCATTTTGTCCACAAATATGCAATCGAGAGCTGCAACTTTTATATCACGCCTAACATTCAACTGCTTTCAACTTCTTGTTATTGGGTATAATGGCCTTATGTGTCCCTTCACAATGCTATTTCTAGCACGCTGTTAGGGAAAAAAAAATGGGGGAACTAAGGAGGGGAGGAAGCTTGATAGAAACACATCTCACATTATCATATTTTATTATTTTTATAAGAGAGAAAGCCATGTGAACTTGGACTTAAAAATATAATATATACTTGCAACATATACATATATTAATTTAAGGATAATCAAATCATTAATGCTTTATGTATATGTTATATAAACATGTAAGAACTAAAAGGATTCTTTGAATAAACTCAAGTTTATATTTTTATTTTTTTGAAGTGTTCAAATTTATTTCCAACACTTCTTTTTAATTTTAAAATCTCACAATTTTTAAAATTTGAAAGCATGTTTTGTTTAGTTCTTATATCTTCTTCTTAGTCTGACAAGAATTCTTCTCACCATGGCTAATTTGTAGTATCAAGATGCCATCTTTTTATTTTTATTTTTTCAATAAATTTACTTGCTTGAACAAGGCTTCTCTTAACCATTTCACATTTTTTTGGCCAAAAATCTTTCTTCCTTGATTTTCATCTCTAAATGGCTCTTTTATAAGACTCTGCTTCAACTCTCTTTCTCATTCTTCATGTGCGGTCGCCTCTTATATCACATTATCTCTCATACAAGGACTCGTCTCCTAATCGTGGGCTATTGTAAAAAAAAAAAAATCTCTTTATCGTGGGCTTATCATCTTGCACCTAATCTATCTTGGACTTGTTCTATCTTTCTCCTGGTACAAGGTCCATATTCTCTTATTGGAAGCATATGCTTTATCTTTTTCCTTGAATGTTACTTTCTCATCCACTTACTCCTGGATCTACGTTCATTTCCTTTATGATTTCTCCCTTTCCTATACCCCATGTTCTAAATCCCATCAGATTGAACTAGCATTAAAAACAAAAAAAAATAAAGAGAGGCGTAGGAGGAAGCATGATAGAATCACATCTCACATATATTACAGTATATTATTTCCATATCAATCACGTGTAATTTAACTTAGATTATAATACTCTCAACATATATACATATATATATATATATATATAATTCAAGAACAATTCTAAAAATTCATTAATGTTTTACACACATGAACCTAAAAAAACTAAAAAAAAATAATAAATTGTTTTATATTTTTTTAGAGCTCAATATTTTTTTTAAAAAAAAAAAAGAAGTCGATACATTAAATAGTCTAACTAGAAGGTACCTAAAAGCAAGATAAAAAAATAAAAAAAAATAGAAAACAAACAAAAAAAGATTAATTAATTTCATCCGCAATATTAATTAATTCCATTCGCAGGCTAAACCTTGATACAACAAATGCTTGGCACTTTCATAGTCCATACTGTATAGTATAACCGACACCTGAGCTATGAAAGGAACTTGATTTGTTGTTAACATAAGTTATAATCATGAATGCTTGACGAGATTTACAAGTATTAGCATTAATTGAATAAGATGACTAATGTAATCATGTTAACAATCTATAATTCGATTGAAACCTCCTTTGTATGTGGTTTTCAATCGAATGATAAGAGTTTATACTATACTTGTTTGACATACCATTAGTGGAATCTCTAACCTTGACATTTGTTATTATCATTGTTTAATCCTTACATTAATATTCCATCTCAAAGTTCTCATCATCTTCTTTTTCTTCTTCTTCTCCTTCTTTTTCTTTATTATTACTACTACTAGTATTATTAGTATTATTATCGCTACTATTATTATTGTCATTGTTATTGTCATTGTTGTTATTATTGTTATTACTATTATTGTTGTTGTTGTTGTTATTATTGTTGTTGTTGTACTATTATCGTTTATAATTTGTACAATTAACCTCCCTGTGGTTCGACCCCGGTCTTGCCGGGTTATTTATTACTTTGACACTCCTGCACTTGGGAGAAGACATCAATCTTTTAGTCATGTCAATTACATAATCCAAAAGGCATCCTTCCATATGCAAAAGTACCAAGTGGACATGTGAAAGTAGTCATTTCTTGATCTTCCAATGCAATTTCAATTTGATTATAACCTGAATAGCCATCTAGGAAATAATAAAATTCATGACCTGCAAATTTTTCTAGGATTTGATCCATGAAAGGTAAAGGAAAATGGTCTTTTCTAGTTATTGAATTAAGTTTCCTATAGTCAATGCACAAGCGCCAACTAGTAACAGTACTAGTGGGAATTAACTCATTGTTCTTATTTGTTATCATAGTGACTCTAGACTTCTTGGGTACAACTTGGGTAGGACTTACCCATTTGCTATCAGAAATAGGATAAATGATTCCATTATCTAGAAGCTTAATGACTTCATTTCTCACTAGTTCTTTCATATTAGGATTAAGCCTTTGTTGCATTTCTTTAGAAGGTTTAGCATTTTCCTCTAAATAAATTTTGTGTATGCAAATCAAAGGACTAATTCTTTTCATGTCAGCTATGGTCTATCCTAATGTATTTTTGCATTTTCAAAGTTTGAAATAACTTACCTTCTTAATGTGCATTAAGTTTGGAAGAAATTATTACCGGAAAAGTTTCATTTTCTCCCAAAAATGAGTATTTGAGATTGAATAGTAATGACTTCAAATTAGGTTTTAGTGGTTGAACACATGAAGGTATAGACTAAATTGATCATAGTGGCAACTCTTCAATTTATGGTCTCCAATTACTTGCCTTTCATTCTTCTTGAAAATAAACCATTTGCAAATTCTCAGACTCATTAAATTTAATTTCACTAGAAATAGTTTCAGATTGATCATGAACTAATTTTTCAATAAAGTCCACTTCCTGTAAATCATTATTATCTCCAAGTTGTTTGCAAATATTAAAAATATTCATCTCTAATGTCATGTTTTCAAATGATAACTTCATCAGTCCATTCCTATAATTAATCAATGTGTTAGAAGTTTCGAGAAATGGACGTCCTAAAATAACAGGAATTAAATTACATGTTTCAATAGTTTATGTATCTAGGACAATAAAATCCATAGGATAAATGAATTTATCAACTTGTACTAACACATTTTCAACTATTTCTCTAGGCACTTTTACAGATCCATCAGCAAGTAACAGAGTTACAGAAGTTGGTTTTAACTCATCTAGATTGAGACTGTGAAAGACTGAATATGGAAGTAAATTCACACTAGCTCCGAGATAAGTAAAGCTCTTTCAATTTTATGTTCTCTAATAAAGCAAGAAATTGTAGGACAACCATGGTCTTTATATTTCAAAGCATTATTGTTCTAAAGAATGACACTTACTTATTCGACTAAAAATGCTTTCTTTTTTACATTCAATTTTCTCTTCACAATACACAGATCTTTCAAAAATTTAGGATAAAAAGGTACCTGTTTAATAGTGTCCAAAAAAGGTATATTGATCCTTACCTGTTTGAAAGTTTCAAAGATTTCAGAGTTGTAATTGACTTTCCTTTGTTTGGTCGTAGCATGAGGAAATAGAAGTGCTGATGGGGAATCAATCTTTTCTTTACAATGTTCAGCTTCAACCCCTTCCTTACCCTTGGAGATTAACTCACCATCTTTCTCACAAGGTTCAAAAATGGGTTTTTCAATAACCTTACCACTATGAAGAGTGATGACTGATTTGACTTGATCCATGTAATGGTTTATAGAACTATTTGCATTTTCATTGTATTACCCCTTGGGATTTTGCTATGGTTGAGATGGAAACTTACCTTTCTCTTGCAAACTAAGAGCAGATGTGAATTTTGTAAGAGGATCTTTTAGATTTGCCATGGTTTGAGCATTTTGAGTGTTGATTATCTCCTACTTTTCAATGAATGCATGTAATGTTTCCTCAATATTTCTTCTAGGAGGTGGAGCATAAGGAGGTGCATATCCATGAGAATTTTGAAAATTATGGTATGCTTGAAACGATGGCTATAAAGTTTATGCATTATTGTTACCACTCTTCCAACTGAAATTTGAGTGATTTCTCTAACCAGGGTTGTATGTTTGTGATTATGGGTTATGATTGGGACTTTGGAAACTATTTGAAGCATGAACTTGTTCATGGAGACATTCCTTAAAAAAGGTAAAGTTAGACAGTCATTGGTTAAATGTTCATTGGTTTCACAAATTTGACACACATTGTCTTGAACAGATTTTAATTTACTACTCTTTTTTTAATTCTAATGTGATTAGTACTTAAAAGTGCATTTTTTATCAAGGTTTAATATCATCATTTTGCACTTGAAGTATCAATAACTCCTTAACTAAAGCATGTTTTATAATAACATATTAATAATATCAGATACCTTTAATTTATGGTAAATATTTATTTTAAATGGAGGCCTATCACATAAATGAACGGATTGATTGATGAATTTAAGAACTGAAATTGAAAGGACAAAGAGATGACCAAACTTAGAAAAGAGATGTCGGAGTAGTCCAAACCGGAATACTATTCGGTAATTGGGTCATATATAGAGCTGTAGATCTCGGATTTAGGTCTACTTTATATGGATGGAAAGGTAAGACATAGGCCTACAACTTTCATATGGAGCCTAAGATTTAAAAAAGCCATTTTTAAGTCCAAATTATAGCAAAAATAAAGAAGTTCAAATCTATCCTCCAGCCCGTGCACTGTTCAGTGTTTGGCCCATATCTGAAGTTCTAAAATCTAAATGACCTCAATTTTTTACCCAAGACAGCTAAGACAATGTCCTACAACTTTAAAAAAATTTCAAGTGATTCTAATTTTGACGTTATCAATAATGTTTTGTGTAGATAAGAGAAGATAAGGATTGTCATCAAGTCAACAGTTGGTCACCCAATCATCAATTAGTCATCAACTCAATAGTTCTCAATTTTGGCCTGTAAAAGGAGGCATTTGCCATGCACTTAGGCATCTTGGTTTTCAAATCAAGATCATGCTTTTGTTTTCTCTTTTTGTATTTTTTGTACTGCTTATGTTTTTCTTTTATTAATATCAAGTTTATGCCTTTCATTTTCTTTCCTATAGTTAGTTAACTTTTATGTTATTTATGTTCTTATTTTGTTTATTAATTTTTCTTTCTTTTATTATGTTTAGCTAAGTTTATTATGTCAAGGTGAAAAGGTTACACTAATGGTGTAAAAATAAGTATACTGTAAACTCAATATGAACTTTACTGTTTGATACTAACATGTTTTGTATTTGTTATCTTGTTCACTCTTTAATACTTTGCTTGTTAAATGACTAATCTAGATTTATGTTGTATAACACACGGTACAACAAATGCTTGGCACTTTCATAGCCCATACTGTATGAAAGTATTTTCCCGCTCTGCCTCAGAATGCGATTACAAAAATTTACCATGCTAGATGTGCAAGATTGAGATTGTTAATGAATCATGGAATTCCTGAAGATATTCACTGGTTGATTAAAGTAAAGGTCCGATTATCAGGTGAGTCCTCTAACTTCTTCATTTCACACATGCCTGAAACAGGTAAAAGCACTTTTGCAAAGAAACGTCATGCAAAACGACTAGAAGTCTGTCATCGATGTGCTAGATGGACTTGTAATACACAATGTTGTTCTTTAGGAATGGTATCTATAAACCGTGAAGATAAAATACAATTCATTAAGGATGGCCTGAGTAAGGAGTCTTTAGATAATCTTCTATTGACTCTTGAGACGCATCCTAGTGGAGATGTACATCGTGTAATTCATGATTTATGGCCACTATTTCATAAAGAACATGATCGACTTAGTCTTGGGAATCTGACTAAAAAAGACCCTGTTTGCCAGTTTTTAAGAAAACTAGATGGGAAGCCTATCCCTGACCCATAGAGGGCGTTTAAGCCGTTCTTGAACGTAAAACCAAGGGAAGATGTGAGCCACAATCACAACTACCTGTACATACACATGCTTTTTCAAAAAGTAAATAAATAAATAAATAAATAAAAAGAGAGAGAGAGTGTGAGACTCCAGCTGGCCTACATATAGGTGTTATGATTGCCTTTCTCATTTCTCATCTATAAAACCCTCTTTTCCTTCCTTTCATTTCTACTCAACCCATACATTCATTAAATACAGAAGTGTG
>NW_011502820.1:7430-16179 GCF_000495115.2 Populus euphratica | reverse complement strand
AAGTATCTTATATTATTAGATATATTATTATAAAACATGCTTTGGTTAAGGAGTTATTGATACTTCAAGTGCAAAATGATGATATAAAACTATGATAAAAATGCACTTTTAAGTACTAATCACACCCCCCAACCAGCTTATTACTAGTCCCTAGTAATCAAAGCGTAAAATAGAAATTTTTTTTGCAAATTCCACAAAGCAAGGTATTCATCATTTAACTTCCATTAATCTATCCAGATAAACAAACTCTTATTAAATTTATATATCTGCTCAATACCTCTTAACAAGATATTAATAAACCTTTCTTTTCTGCTCAATGTATCAACACATAATTATAGGGCTTTTCTTGGAAGAAAACAAATTTTTTTGTTCTAATGTTTAAGGTTAACTTCCTTGGGCTGGGATTATTATTTTTGTCTTTTTTTTCTTTTTTTTAAATATATATACATATAATTTAAAAACATCATGCATCTTTAACCCATGTAACGAGCTTTCAGCTAATGACTCCCAGACCAGTTGGTCTTAGGGCATTAGGTGTTAAGACACCCCTAGGAGCTTAGTAACTCGGGTCGCAGATACTGATATGTAGATAGTGCAATGTTTGATTTCCTTAAGGTTTTATCCTCAACCCATGTAACAAGCGTTGGGCCAATAGCTCCCAAGTCAGTTGACTTTAAGGTATTAGGTGTTAAAACAAAAATAAGAAATAACAAAACACAATAATAAAACCAAAAGACACAAAAATTCACAAATGAAGGCTCAAATCCAATCTAAGCTTTTTACGGCTTTCCTTAGATGACCAATTTATGCGACTCATGGAAGGATCAATCACAGGAATGAAAGATTGTAGTTGGTCAATCAATTGTTCAGCAGTAGCAGCAGAGATTATGATTCGTCGTGCAGAAGATGTTAGAAATTCCTGTTCCACAGCATGATCAAGAAAAGACAACAATTTATCATAATAACCATTAACATTTAACAAACCTATGAGTTTATGGTGAATGTGTAGTTGAGCCCAAGAGGAAATATAAAAGATCTCTTCCAATGTGCCTAGACCACCTAGTAAAGCAATGAAGGCATCATCATGGTTAAACATTGCATTCATTCGAGCCGACATTGTGGAGACCTGAAGTTCCTCTCCAATTGTTTTGCAGAATGCATGCGTGTCCTTGAACATGGTGGGCCAATAAAATCCATTTTGAAAGATTTTTGCAACTGTCTTTTTTGACGAGAAATAACTTCCACATGCTTCAGAATGATAAAGTTTAATGACACTACTTACCTCATTGTCGGGAATGAATCTTTGAAATATTTGATCAGGACAATATATGAATAAGTTAGGGTCATCATAATAAAAATTCTTCACTTCGTTCAAAAACTTTTCTTTGTCTTGGGTACTCCAATCAGTTAGCAAATCTCCTAAAGCAAGAAAATTGATATTTTTATCATACCAAGGCATTGGACTAAGAGAAAGTAAGGATTCGTTAGGAAAGTAATCATCAATTGGTGTGATGTCAGATGTCGAATCTGTTGTCACTATTGACAAAAGATTCGCATCAATATTTTCGGTGTGTTTTTCATTCGTGATTTCTTCCTCAGAATAAATCTTTTACAAATCTTCAGATTCATCCAACTCATTTTTACTTAAAGGAGATTCAAGTTGATCATAAACTAATTCGTCAATATGATCTACTTCTTGTAAATCATTATCATCTCCAGGTTGCTTGCAAATGTTGAAAATATTCATCTCCAATGTCATGTTTCCAAATGATAGCTTCATCAGTCTGTTCGTACAATTAATCAATGCGTTAGAGGTTGCAAGAAACGGACGTCCTAAAATAACAGGAAATGAATTACATGCTTCAACAGGTTCTGTGTCTAAGACAATAAAATCCACAGGATAAATGAATTTATCGACTTGTACTAACACATCTTCAATTATTCCTCTAGGCACTTTTACAGATCTATCGGCAAGTAAAAGAGATATAGAAGTTGGTTTTAACTCACCTAGATTGAGACTCTGAAAAACTGAATATGGAAGTAAATTCACACTAGCACCGAGATCAAGTAAGGCTCTTTTAATTTTATACTCTCCAATAAAGCAAGAAATTGTAGGACAACCAGGGTCTTTATATTTCAAAGCATTATTGTTCTAAAGAATAGCACTTACTTGTTCGGCTAGAAAGGCTTTCTTTTTCACATTCAGTTTCCTCTTCGCAGTGCATAGATCTTTCAAAAATTTAGTATAGGAAGGAACTTGTTTAATAGCATCCAGCAAAGGTATATTGATCCTTACCTGTTTGAAAATTTCAAAAATTTCAGAGTTGTGATTGACTTTCCTTTGTTTGGTCATGGCTTGAGGAAATGAAAGTGCTGGCGGAGAATCAGTCTTTTCTTTGCAATTTTCAGATTCAACCCCTTCCTTACCCTCAGAGATTGACTCATCATCTTTCTCATAAGGTTCAAGAGAGGGTTTTTCAATAACCTTACCACTGCGCAGAGTAGTGACTGATTTGACTTGATCCATGTGTTGGTTTCCGGAACTACTTGCATTTGCATTATATTGCCCCTTGGGATTTTATTGTGGTTGAGATGGAAACTTACCTTTCTCTTGGAAACTGAGAGCAAATGTTAATTTTTCAAGAGTATCTTTAAAATCTGTCATGTTTTAAGCAAGTTAAGTATTGATTGTCTCTTGCTTTTCAATGAATGCATGCAATGTTTCCTCAAGATTTCTTCTAGAAGGTGGAGCATAAGGAGGTGCATATCCATGAGAATTTTAGAAATTGTGGTGTGCTTGAAACGGTGGTTATGAAGTTTGTGCATTGTTGTTCTCACTCTTCCAACTGAAATTTAGGTAATTTCTCCAACCAGGGTTGTATGTTTGGGAGTATGGGTTGTGGTTGGCCCTTTGGAAACTGTTTAAAGCATGGGCTTGTTCATGGAGACATTCTTTAAAAGAAGGCAAGGTTGGACAATTACTGGTTGAGTGTTCATTTGTTTCACAGATTTGACACACAATGTTTTCAATAGATTTTAATTGACCACTCTTTTTCAATTCTAGTGCCTCGGCTTTTCTAGCTAAAGATGCAAACTTGGCTTGAAGGTCATGATCTTCCCTAAGGTTGTACATACCTCCATTAGATGTATGAGGTTGAGTTTTATTCGGTGCCTCATAAGTACTCCATTGCTTCATCAGGGTCTTTATCTTCAAAAGTTCCATTGCACATCAATTCAACCATTTGCCTATCTTTAGGTGTTAACCCTTCATAGAAATGTGAAATCAATCTCCATGTTTCAAAACCATGATAAGGGCAAGTACTAAGCAAGTCTTGATACCTATCCCAACATTGGTAAAATGTTTCTCCTGGTTTTTGAGTGAAAGTGGTGATGTGTCTCTTGAAAGAGTTTGTTCTATGAGATGGGAAAAACTTCTTTAAAAATTGTTGTTGCATTTCATCCCAAGCACGAATGGATCCTGATCTTAAATTTTATAGCCATGTTTTAGCTTTATCTTTTAATGAAAAAGGAAAGAGCTTTAATCTGATGATGTTCATGCTACAATTTAAATTATTATAGGTGTTGCAGACCTCCTCAAATTCCCTTAAATGCAAGTATGGATTTTCCAATTCTAAGCCATGAAAAGAAGGTAAAAGTTGAATAATGCCTGGTTTAAAATTAAAATGAGATGCATCAGGAGGAAAAACTATGCATGATGGTGCACTTGTTCTTATTGGATTCATGTGGTTTCTAAGTGTTCTAACACAATTATTCTCATTATGAAGTGATTGATTATCTTCTTTGGCCATATTTTCTGAAAATGATGAGGATACCCTACAAAGTCTACCATTTGATATACGTGACCATACTCTCATGCACGTGTAGGAATAAAATAAAAAGAAGAAGAAAACAAAAAAAGAAGAAACAAGAGAAATGAAACAAAGTTATATACAAGAAAAGTGAAAAGTGAAAATAAAATAACTACTATAATTTATAGAAGAACTTACCTCCCCAGCAACGGCGCCAAAAACTTGACACGACTAAAAGATTGATGTCTTTTCCCAAGTGCAGGAGTGTCGAAGTAATAAATAACCCTGCAAGACCGGGGTCGAACCACAAGGAGGTTAATTGTACAAATTATAAATAACAATAATACAACAATAATAACAATAACAACAACAACAAGAATAATAGTAATAACAACAACAATCTTGACATAATAAACTTAGCTAGACATAATGAAAGAAAGAAAAATAAATAAACTAAATAAGAACATAAATAAGATAAAATTAACTAAGTAAATGAAAGGAAATGAAAGGCATAAACTTGATATTAATGAAAGCAAAGCATAAACATTACAAAAAATACAAAGAGAGAAAGCAAGAGCATGATCTTGATCTGAAAACCAAGATGCCTAAATGCATGGCAAATGCCTCCTTTTATAGGCCAAAATTGGAAACTATTGATTTGATGACTATTTGATGAGTGGGTGACCAACTCTTGACTTGGTGACAATCCTTATCTTCTCTTGTCTGCCTAAAACATCATTGATAACGTCAAAATTGGAGCCATTTGAAAATAAAAGTTGTAGAAAATTATTTCAGCTTTCTTGTGTAAACAATTTAGGTCATTTGGACTTTTAGAACCCTAGATATGGGTCAAACAGTGAACAATGCACGGGTTGGAGGACAGATTCAGACTTTTTTGTTGTTGCTCCAATTTGGACTTCAAAATGACCTTTTTAAATCTTGGGCTCCATATGAAAGTTGTAGGCCTATGTCTTACCTTTCTATCTATATAAGGTAAACTTAAATATAAGATTTACAGCTCCTGATATGACCCAATTACCAAATAGTGTTCCGATTTGGACTCCACCAACATCTCTTTTCTAAGTTTGACCATCTCTTTGTCCTTTCAATTTCAATTCTTAAACTCATCAATCAATCCTTTTATTTATATGATACGTCTGCATTTAAAATCAACATTTACCATAAATTAAAGGTCTTTTGTATTATTAGGTATGTTATTATAAAACATGCTTTAGTTAAGGAGTTATTGATACTTCAAGTGTAAAATAATGATATAAAATCTTGATAAAAATACACTTTTAAGTACTAATCAAACCATTAACAATAAAATAATATATTAACCACCATCACATATTGCATCAAGAGAAAGAGAATATAGTGACACTTCTAACAACACAATAATAGAACAAAATTAGCTACCAAAAAACGCTGCATATGTCATCTAATAAGTGTAGATGCCTTCGATATACCGACACATGATGAGCATGTGCCATCATCTTTTTTGAATAAAAAATTAATAATTGAATATAAAAAAGATCAAAATGTTCTCCATTACTCTTTTTTTTAATAAAACTTTGTGAATGAAATAAAATGCTACCAGATGTAGGCTTTATTTATTTATTTTTGTCTATTTCTAAGGGTGAAAATGAATTTTTAATGTATTCTAAGAAATGAAAAGACAAAAAAACTCTTAGTAAACAATGTTTTTTTTTTCTTTTTAAACTTTTGGGGGTAAATAAATCATTTCACTATTTAAGATTTTTGAAAAGGACTTGTATATCCATAATAATCTTCTAATGACTAATGAGCCCTTGAAAAAGACAAAATCATTCCAACAAAAAGTATTTTTTTATCCATTGAAGGGTAGGAGGATAATTTCACCATAATAATAAAAATTAATTTCACATATGTTTTTGTTAAATGGGCTTTTAGGTATCGGCAATGGATTTGAATTGGATGGGATATATTTGATATGTTTTTTGAACAATTATTTTTCATTTCTAGTTATAATTTAGAAGTTATTTTTTAAAAATAGTTTGTGAAAACATTGAGTTAAAATGACTTTGACTAGAAACATAATTATAAAAAATAATCCAAATAAAATTTTATATTTTGGAATATGATATAATTTATAATCTATAATTTAAAAATTAAAAAATTTAACTTTCAATTAAATCAAAATTTGAACTGATTTTTATAATGAAAATTTGATTTAAGTCTAAAATTATTTCTAATAAAATATACTTATAAATTTTCTTTAAATAAAATAAAAAAAATAACTTTGCAAAAAACGCATCAAACATGACAAAATAAAGAAGGGAAACATGTTATCATCTCTGCAAGGGTTTACCAATATACTCACAGTGACTTGTGTATGTGACCTCGTATTATCATCTTTGCTCAAGGATTTTTCCCTGACCAAAGGCAAATTCCTTCTGTTTTAGAATAGATTCGACATATATAAAAAACATTATAGGTCTAGATACAAAACACTATCAAAGACAACAATATCTTTCTCTCTCCCCCTCATTTTGGGTCGCTAAGATTATTTATGCTTTGGTCCTTAATTTATTTTATATATATTTGATCCCTTGACATTGCTTTGATTTGCAATTGATGATAATGATTTTTTTTTTTTTGTGTGCATATATGTGTGTGTATATAGGGGCCTTGAGGAGTTGAGAAAATGTTTTGTCACTTGAGTGATTCTCAATTTTATAAAACAAATTACAATTTATTTAATTTAGAATAACTATAGCTTTAGGAATTGAATTTGAAGGTCAAAGAAATATTTAGCCCCCTTTTGTTTTGCCAAATTCAAGGATTGATTTGCATGGTCAAGGGGAAGTTCATGTCCCATGTTTTTTCGATCCTTTAACTTTTATTTTTTTCAATTTGATCCCTTTATATTTGCTTTATTTGGGACTCGACTTAGTATTTGTTTTAGTTTTCTTGATACAAAGATCTTGCAATGTTGAGAGAAATTTTTAGAGCTTGGTTGATGCTTAATTTTTCAAAATAAAAACAAAATTCAACACATTTAAAATATTAAAATGTCAAAGGACCAAAATTGATACGGAGACAAGTATGGGGATTGCGGATGGGGACCAAAGTAACCGGGCTTAGAAAACTAGCTAGCGCCAAACAATGCGTGCGATAGTTTCTGATAATATAATAATGGTGACACGACCAAAAGATTGATATTTTTTTCTAAGTGTAGGAGTGTCAAAGTAATAACTAACCCGAGAAGACTGGGGTCGAACCACAATGAGGTTAATTGTATAAATTATAAACAACAATAATACAACAACAACAATAATAATAGTAATAATACTAATACTAGTAATAGTAATAGTTGTCACACCCTCGCAAGCGGAGCGCGGCATCACAACGACCATCGATTGATTTCAGGGTCTTTTAGTTTTATTATTTTATGTAAAAGGGAGTCGCCACCTAATATTATAGTCACTAGGAAACCTAACTGGTCTTTTCTAAGATTCTAAAGTAAGGGACCAGTTGTATAAAGGAAAGGTGTTAACACCCCTAATACGCCCTAACTAAGGTAAGCTGCTTGGTGTTTGGTTTGTCTTATAATTGCTATGGTGTTGATGTTTTCTAATCCCATCAGTTTTTCTCGGTTTGATTCTAACTAAATTTATTAAGATAGAAATCCAAGGAGATTCAATGTGCTTTACAAGCTTATTTTTCCTTTGGTATTTCAAGAGTTTGCGACTCGTAAATCGCAAGGAGGAGGGACAAAATTTTAGAAATCTAGAGTGCTTTAAAAATCTTTTTTTTTTATCTTAATATCTTAATGTTTTATACTCTCATGGCTCATAAACCGTGAAGTAAAAAAAAAGAAAGTGAAATATCTTCGATTATAATCAAGGCTTCTTTCAAGGATGTACATGGATTTATTATTTCTAGAAAATTATTTTGGATATTTACCACATCGGGTATATTTATCCAAATATTAACAGTGAATAATAACAAGTGATTCCCATTAAATATTTTGGATATTCATCCCTTTGAGATTTATTTATCCAAACATTAATGGTGAATAATAGATGATTTTTTTTCAAAATAAGATTTTTTATTTTTTTGGAATATTGGCCAATACCCTTTGGAGTTTTACAAACATGCTGTAAAATCCAGAAATGCAAGAAAATCATTTTTACTGTGTTTAAGAAATCCATGCAAAAACACATTTTCAAAACTTCTAATATTTTTTGTATAAAACAGAGCGTTCAAAACATATTAGGGTATTGGCCGTATCCAACACACAAGAAAATATTTTTTTTTGATATATGATATTTTTTTTACAACATAAAAAAATTTCAGACTTTAAAATAAATATACCAAAAAATCATAAATCACGTTCTTATCTTTTTTTTGAAAAAAATAAAATAAAATGAAACCAGAAGATTCGGCCGGGTCACTTGTCGGCTAGACAAAAAAAAAAAACTCAGCTACTGTTCAAGCTAATTTTAATTCACTTGAACAATAAATACAAAAAGGCATGCACAGTAGGTATGTAATTAAAATACAAAGTGAAGAGAATGTGTGGAAACTTACCTGGCAATGCAACGGGCGAAGGGTATGGCGCTGCAACTTCTACACACGACCGGTTATGAACACTGGTAAAACTGGTGTTGGTCTATCTTTCTCTTCTTGCTGATGCTCTCTCTATAGACGGCAAAGACGATGATGAAGGTGGGAGATGTGCCGGTGGAATGGACGTTCTTCCCTTAGTGTTTTCTTGCTCTTTCTCTATTTTCCCGTGGGCTGCCTCTCTCTCGTTGCCTTTCCTCTGATTAGTACTTAAAAGTGTATTTTTATCAAGGTTTTATATCATCATTTTGCACTTGAAGTATCAATAACTCCTTAACTAAAGTATGTTTTATAATAATATATCTAATAATATAAGATACCTTTAATTT
>NW_011502820.1:7192-7330 GCF_000495115.2 Populus euphratica | reverse complement strand
GATGAATTTAAGAACTGAAATTAAAAGGACAAAGAGATGGCCAAATTTAGAAAAGAGATACTAGTGTAGTCTATATCGGAACATTGTTCGGTAATTGGATCATATCTGGAGCTGTAAATCTTGGATTTAGGTCTCCTT
>NW_011502820.1:4764-5916 GCF_000495115.2 Populus euphratica | reverse complement strand
TATAATTTGTATAATTAACCTCCTTGTGGTTCGACCCCGGTCTTTCCGGGTTATTTATTACTTCGACACTCCTGCACTTGGGAGAAGACATCAATCTATTTGTCGTGTCATCCTCCCTCTCCCTCTTTTTTTTTCGTTTCACTACCATCTCTCCCTTGTTCTACTTTCTATGCTCTCCTTATCTGTACTGTGCTCGTCCATTTTTCCTCTCTCTTAGTTGCTTCCTTTTATATATCCTAGTGCTGAGGACGGATGTCTACAACCGCAGCTAAGAAGAAATAAGCTGGTGTTTGTTGGCTTGCATGTTCTCCTAATTACGGGAGTTGTTGATGAATATATGCTAGTGCTGAGGACGGATGTCTACAACCGTAGCTAAGAAGAAATAAGCTGGTGTCTGCTGGCTTGCATGTTCTCCTAATTGCGGGAGTTGTTGATGACGTTGTGGCTAATCTTGACTACAACCAACGCTGGGGAGGGAGGTCACTATTGGAGAAAAACACTATTGATGGTTGAAGATGGAGTCCTGCTATTGTAAACATGAACCAGCTTTACTACCGTGTTTCTCCCAAAAGGGAACCATCCGTGAGGGGTAGGGATGATGTTGTTGCTGTGGCACCGAGAAGAAGTTCGATGGACTAGGAGGAAAAAAAATGAAGGCCTCTCCTGTAACACCAGATGAAAGCCTATATGGTGGCTTTTGGAGGTTAAAGGGGGTCCTTTTTTGTTGGGTCTATGAGATGAGGAGATGAAGAGGTGGCTCTCGTTCAAGAGAGTGATCTCTGTTTTCTTTTTTTAAGTCCGTGGGGTGGCTGCTCGTTTTTTTTTTAAATAAGAGGGTGGCTACCACTTCTTTACTCAAGAGAATAGGGTTAGGTTTTTTTTTTTTTGGTTTTCCCTTCTTTTCTGAAAAATTACCCCCCTCTCCTGAATATTTTTCTCCTCCTCATTTAGGTCAGCATCCGAGGCTTCTATATAGCCTATACATGGCTTTATTTAGAAAACAAATATTACATTAATTCTAGGGTGTAATATCGGGTGAGTAGAAATAGGAAACTAAAAAAATTGATTCTGATTTTGTGATCAGGAATGATTTCTTTCCTAGTTAGAGGATGGTGCGGCTCTTTTCTTTCCTTCTATAGAGCCAACCACTCT
>NW_011502820.1:0-4346 GCF_000495115.2 Populus euphratica | reverse complement strand
GATATTCAAATAGGAATATCTTGAGCTTCTGATATCGAAATCAAGCAATTCAAAAGCCCAAAATCATCTACGCGTCTAGGACTACAACTTTGATGAGGGAGTTGAAGTAAGAAAAAAGCATTTTATAGAACATAAATTGGCAGTAATCTAGTTGGTCAAAAGGGATTTCCAGGTCTAACTCAAAAACTGACGAATGCTGGGAATCCTGACATGACTGAGAGTATGAACTAAGAACAAAGGTCACAAAACTAAGCCAAAAATAGAAATTTTTTAGTGCAGACTTGGGTCAATATCCTTCTCGCGGTAGAATGCTCTACCTTCACGTTGGATATTCAAACAAGAATATCTTGAGCTTCTGATATCGAAATCAAGTGATTCAAAAGCCCAAAATTATCTAAACATCTAGGACTACAACTTTTATGGGGGAGTCAAAGTGAGAAAAAATCATTTTATAAAACAAAAACTGGCAGTAATCTAGCTGGTCAAAAGGGATTTCCAGGTCTAACTCAAAAACTAACGAATGCCGTGAATCCTGACATGACTGAGAGTATGAACTAAGAACAAAAATCATCTACAAGTCTAGGACTACAACTTTGATGAAGGAGTTGAAGTGAGACAAAATCATTTAATAGAATAGAAACTGACAGTAATCTAGTTGGTCAAAAATATTCATGATCTGACAATGCTAAAGCATCCAAATATAACTGAGAATCTGCCTTAAAAACAATGATCCCTAGGACCTAATAAAGGTATAGGTCAATTTTTGAACATGTCATGAGTGACAAAATTTAGCTAGGATGGTCAGATATCGTACGAAACCAAGTTAGAATCAGAGCCTAAGTTGGAACAAAAGAAATTTTTTTTGACAGCAGCAGAACCCCTTTTTTGCTTTTGTCAATTTTCTAGCAAACATGAGATACACCCACACTTGGTTCAAAACGAGTATACACCATCTCTAGCACGTGGGGTCTAAAATTTAGTAACAACAATAGTAATAGTAATAGTAATAGTAATAATAGTAATAATAATAAAGAAGAATAAGAAGAAGAAGTTGATGAGAACTTTGAGATGAAAGATCAATGTGAGGATCAAACAATGATAAAAACAAATATCAAGGTTAGAGAATCGACTAATGATATTTCAAACAAGTATAATATAAACTTTTATTAGTAAACATAAATAAGATAAAAGTTAAGTAAGTAAAGGAAAGGAAATGAAAGGTGTAAATAAGATATTAATGAAAGCAAAATTTAAGCATTACAAAAATACAAAGGGAGAAAGAAAGAGCATGATCTTGATCTGGAAACCAAGATGCCTAAATGCATGGCAAATGCCTCCTTTTATAGGACAAAATTGGAAACTATTGATTTAATGATTAATTGTTGAGTGGGTGACCAACTCTTTACTTGGTGACAATTCTTATGTTCTTGTCTACAAAAAAGATCATTGATAATGTCAGAATTTGAACCAGCCTTACTTATGAAAGTTCTAGGAAATTGTCTCAACTTTTCAGGAAAAAAAAATTAAGATCATTCGGACTTCTAGAACTCGAGATATAGGTTGAACACTAAACAATATATAGGCTGCAAGACAGATTCAGATTTCTATGTTGTTGCTAAGACTTGAACTTCCAAACAGAAGAATTGAGTCTAATGAAAGTTTTAGGCCTATATCTTAGCTTTCCATTCATATAAAATAGATCTAAATCTGAGATCTACAGCTCCAAATATGATCCAATCACCAAACAGTATTCCAGTTTGGACTGCACTCACATCTCTTTTCTAAGTTTGGCCATCTTTTTGTCCTTTTAATTTCAATACTTCAACTCATCAGTCAATCATTTTATTTATATGATAGACTTGCATTTAGGATGAACATTTACTATAAATTAAAGGTATCTTATGGTATCAGACTTGTTATTATAAAACATGCCTTAGTAAATGAGTTATTGATACTTTAACTGCAAAATAATGATATAAAATCTTGATAAAAATACACTTTTAAATATTTATCAGATGGCTTTTGCAATGGGGTTTGAAGCCTCACACCTCGATCTTCATGGTGGTCTGATGTGTGTTGATGGAGGCATCGTCATTAGGATCCGAAAAGATATTCTTCTCTCTCTTCTCCTCAAGAATTGTGTGGCTTCACAAAATATAAAGATGTCCTTCATTTGTTTTATTTATTTATCAAATTTAGTTTTTTTTTGTTTGATTGCTGTTTATTTTGATTTGAATCCATTTTTTGATTGATTTTGTTTTTCAATTTCATCATTAGCATTGGTTTTCATTTAATTCTAATATTAAATTTGGTCATCATTTTTTTATTGCTATTTATTTTTTTATCCTTTTCTTAATTGATGTTTTTCAATGTCATCCCTTAATATTTTGTTTCATTTATTGTTTATTTCAAATTTGGTCCTCATTCGTGTGATTTCTATTTATTTTGTTTTTAATCCTTTTTTGATTGAGTTTTTTAGCTTTTCTTTCATGAGGTTACTTTCTACCTTTAACTTGAGTTGACTTCGGTCTTTTTTATATCACTTTTTAAAATTGATTTTTTTCTCAAATTTTATTGTTCAACATATGGTTGGTTGAGGATTGAGCTTAATGATTATTTTCACTTTCCTTTCTAAAGGGTTATCCTGATACCGTATCTAGGGTATAAGCTTAGCAGTTTAGCCCGAGTTGACCCAGTTTTTTTTTTTACATTGTTTTTTTTTACCCTTCAACATTGAGGTGTTTAGGATTTAAGCATTATTGTTTTATTCAATTTTATTTCTATGAAGATATCTTAATCTCACGACTAGATACTATATTTGGCAAACTGACTCGAGTAGACTCAAGTTAGCTTTTTTTTAATTTGATTTTTTCTTTAAATTCATCACTCGACATTTGATTTGCTAGGAATTGAGATTTAGTTTTTCTCATTTCGCTTTTATATGAGGTTATCACTTTCTCATTTGATTTATAGTTTGATATCAAATATTGGAATGATATTTTTCTATAATATTGACAAGTGTTCATTTTTTAAGTTGATCATCACATATTATTTTTAGTTTGATTTATTTATTTTTGTTGCCTATTTTTTAAAAGCATATTGTTAGATTAACCGCAACTATTAAGCCAAGTCAAGTCAATAACCTGAGTCTCATATTTTTCGCACTTATTTAAAAATATCAGCATCACCTCAACATTTTTTTTTTATATTCAGAGAAACTTGGCCCAACATATGGTATAGTAAGGGCCACCAATCTAGTAAACCTAAAAGGTATGGGAAATCCATTATATACACACTATAGTTTGTGTGTGTAATCATTGTGGATTATAATTGTGACTTTTTTTTTTGCTTGACCAACTTTTTTTCTTTCAATTTCATCCTTTCACGATTCATATGCTAGCAATTGGACTTGGTGATTTGTTTCTATTTTCTTTCTATTCGGTTATTGCTATGTTAAAGAAAAGTATCGCATTGAGTTCATGCTTGATTTTACAAAAAAGCTTTCGATTTTATTATTTAAACAAAATTAGAAATAATAAGTCTAAGATTGAAAGTATATGAAAAATATAGATTTTTTTCTTTATCTATATACAATTCATCCAATGCATTTTTTGACAAAATATATATATTGATATTTTTCTTAAATCTTTTTTTGATCCTTTTAGTTTGACAATCATATGGTTTAGTTCGAAACTTCATTTTATTTGTGTTTAAGTTCACGATTTTAAGAGAGGCAAGATGAAGTAGTAGGAAAATGAGAGAGAAGATAGAAAGTCATTAAAAGTCCATATTCTAACAAAAATAAATAAATAAATTTGTTCTTGATATCAACGAGTTCTATTTAATAAGGGAAGTTCTGTTGAAGTGTTTTTCTACCTTTAATCTTATTGGGAAAAAGTAGATCGAGATTGAGAAAGATTTTTTTTTGTTTATTCTTTGTTTTTGTACCAATTTAAAGGCTTTTTGGGTTGGGAATTTGGTTCGTTGAGGTTTTAATAGTGTTTTTTTTAATAAGTTTTACTAGTTAAAATAGGTTAAAAAAAAATTTTGGGTCAAAAAACCTAGTGCTTGAATTTATGATAACCTTTTCAATGATCAAAATCTTAATGCAAACAACAAGTTATCTATTTAAAAAGAAAAGAATAAGTGGTAGATAACCTTTAATATAAAAAATGGAGGCATGTCATCGTTCTTCATGGCCCCCACCTTCTAAATATTTAAAAATCAACATTAGAATAACATTGCCTATATTTTTTTTAAAGCCAAATTGAGTTTTTGTTGAGTTAATCAAGTCATGCTTGGAATTGCGTGGTTGACCAGCCATAGTCATTTCAAAATCGCTATAG
>NW_011502811.1:0-16275 GCF_000495115.2 Populus euphratica | reverse complement strand
AACACATCATTAACCAAAACAACTTTACAAACACCAACCTTAATACTTTGGGAAAACAACTTACAATACTGGAAAAACAAATACAAAAGACCACTATAAGTTCCACCGATGTTAAAACCTCACCTGACCTAAAACTCAAAAACCCAGTCTTCAAACCTTACCAAATCACAAAAACAAGCCAAACACAAATCCAAGAAAACCAAACAGATTTTTTTAAAGCCATCAAAACACACTTACAACACCTCGACAGTTCATACTTAACCGTCCAAGACACACCACAAACAACCAACCCTTCAACCTCCACAAACCAAGTCAGTACTTTACAGAAAAGCCATGAGGAATCTTCTGACAACGAAACTTCTCCTGAAAAACTCGTTACTATAAATAAACTTACTTGGCAAACGCCCAAAACATCCATTGCCCCCAACATCTCCATCCCCACTGAACCAACAATCCTTACTCAACACAAGTATAATGCTTCTTCCCTCTATGAATGGAATATAGATGGAATGTCCGAATACAACATCCTCAACACCCTCCAACAAATGACTATGGCAGCAAATGCCTACAAAACCCAAACAGGAACTCCAGACAAAGCTATTGCTGAACTCCTTATTGCTGGCTTCTCTGGACAGTTAAAAGGATGGTGGGATTATCATCTCACTAACACCGATCACCTCCATATTTTAAATTCCTTCCAAACATATGAGGACCAAACACCCATCCTTGACCCTTCTGGAAACACTATCCAAGACGCTGTCTCCACCCTTATTCTTACCATCTCTTTACATTTTGTCGGAGACCCTTCCCATTTAAAAGACAAAAATGCTGAACTCCTTTCAAATCTTAGGTGCAAGAAACTCAGTGACTTTCAATGGTACAAAAACACCTTCCTTACCCGAGTCATGCTTAGGGAAGATTCAAACCAACCCTTTTGGAAAGAAAAATTCCTTGCTGGTCAACCCATTCTCCTAGGAGAAAAGGTCAGGAACAAGATCAAAGATACCTTTACAACAAAAACCATACCTTATGACTAGCTCACATACGGTGAGCTTGTTAGCTTTACCCAAAAAGAAGGGCTTAAGATCTGTCAGGATCTTAAACTCCAGAAGCATCTAAAATGGGAAATGAAACGCACCAGACAAGAACTTGGTAGTTTCTGTAACCAGTTCGACCTTTCCACTAAAAAACCCTCTTACAGCGGAAACTGTTCACAAAACAAAAAATACCCGAGCCACAAACCTCCTGTTAGACGACCAGCCCATACACACCAACGACAGTTTTACTCCAAACCAGAACAACCTTACTACAAAAAGCCTTATAAATCTACCAGGCCTAAAAAACCTTTCCAGTCAAAACCCAAAACCAAATTTGACCCTAAAACCATTATCTGTTATAAATGTAACCAGAAAGGCCATATATCCCGTTTCTGCAAAGTCAATACCAAACTTCATAAACTCCACATCGATGAAGAAACCATCAACCAAATACAAAACCTATACATTGAAGCTACAGACACTGATCACTCTTCTTCCGACACTTCTGAAGAAGAATTCCAACTAGATGAAATAACAACAACCAGTGCTACTTTAGATACCTCTACAAATTCCAAGCAAATCAACGTCTTGACCCAAGATCAAGAATTCATTCTTGAGGCCATTAAAAGACTTAATGATCCTCACCTCCAAAAAACCTACTTGGAAAAATTATTAAAAGACTTCAACCAACCAGAGAGCCCCCCATCATCACAACCTCCACACCGCTCTACATTACCCTCTACCAGCACCAACACCTATGACCTTACAAAAATCCTTAACAAAAAGAAATCCAAAACCATAGTTACTCTTTCAGAGTTACATTCTGAAATAAAAACGCTCAAATCTGAATTACAATCTCTTAAACAAGCCCAACAAAAAGACTCTGCCATACTCCAACATCTCCTCTTAAAACTAGAAAACCAGTCTGATACTGAAGACCAAACCATTGAACATCATGCTTTACCACATACACTTACCAATATTAAGCATATTCCAGATGATTTTCTCAATGTCTTAACACAAATATCTTCCAAAAAATATTTAATTAGAATTACTCTTGTTTTCTCTAATGATTTTAAACTTGACACTATTACTTTATTTGACACAGGTGCAGATTTAAACTGCATCAAAGAAGGAGTGGTCCCAAAACGATTTTTACAAAATACTTCTGAAAAACTCTCTGCTGCTAATAACTTAAAATTACATATTGCGGGTAAAACCCAAGCCTCTGTTTTCAATAAAGGCATTTCTCTTAAAACATTTTTTGTTGTCACTAAAGATATTAATCATACCATCATTCTTGGCACTCCATTCATTGACATGATCACTCCATATCAAGCACATCATAATTGTATTACTTCCAAAATTAACAACTCCACACTTATTTTCCCCTTCTTAGAGAAGTCCAAGACTAGAAATTTAAATTTAATTAAAGCATGCTCTATGCATACTTATCATCTCAATGCACTAATTTATGGAAAACAGTTCCATTTACATGATTTACAAAACCATGTTTCCTTTTGTCGCATAACTAAACAACTCTAGCACCCTGATTTACACCAAAAAGTCGTTGACTTACAAAATAAAATTGAACAGCAAATCTGTTTTGACTTACCTAATGCTTTCTGGAAAAGAAAGCAACACATTGTTGATCTTCCGTATGAAGATACCTTTTCAGAAAAATTAATACCCACAAAAGCACGCCCTATACAAATGAATGCTGATTTAGAACAGCATTGCAGACTTGAGATCCACGATCTCGAGTCTAAAGGTCTTATCCAAAAGTCTCGATCACCCTGGTCGTGTGCAGCGTTTTATGTAAACAAAAACTTTGAGATCAAACGAGGCACACCAAGACTTGTGATCAATTACAAACCCCTAAATTCTGCTCTCAAATGGATCAGATATCCAATCCCCAACAAAAAAGATCTGTTACAAAAACTGCATTCTGCATTCATATTTTCCAAGTTCAATATGAAATCTGGATTCTGGCAAATCCAGATTGATCCCAAAGATAGATACAAAACTGCTTTCACGGTTCCTTTCGGCCAATACGAATGGAATGTTATGCCATTTGGACTAAAAAATGCTCCTTCTGAATTCCAACGCATCATGAATGACATATTTAATGCACACTCAAAATTTTGCATTGTTTACATTGATGATGTTCTTATTTTTTCACATTCTATAGATCAATATTTTAAACATCTACATGCTTTCTTTCATACTGTAAAATAAAATGGTTTAGTTGTTTCTAAGACAAAAATCTCCCTCTTCCAAACTCGTGTCCGTTTCCTAGGTCATTATATATACCAAGGCACTATCACACCAATAGAGAGGTCCCTTACCTTTACCAACAAATTTCCTGATAAGATCACCGATAAAACCCAATTACAAAGGTTCTTAGGCAGTCTTAATTATGTTCTAGACTACTACCCTAATATTAGTCGTCTAGCCAAACCTTTACATGATCGATTAAAAACAAATCCCATCCCTTGGTCCGACCTCCATACCAACCTAGTCAAAGAGATTAAGAAGCAAGTTCAAACCATTCCTCTTCTCCATCTAGCCAACCCGTTAGCCCCTAAGATCGTTGAGACTGATGCCTCTGACATAGGTTATGGCGGCATTCTCAAACAAATTCAAGATAACAAAGAATAAATTCTTCAATACACGTCTGCTCACTGGAATGACTGCCAGAAAAATTACTCCACTATAAAAAAGGAGATCCTTTCCATTGTTCTCTGTATTGCAAAATTTCAAAGTGATTTACTCAATCAAAAATTTCTTTTACGAGTTGATTGCAAATCCACAAAAAAAGTTCTCCAAAAAGATGTCCAGAATCTTGCTTCCAAACAGATTTTTGCCAGATGGCAAGCCATTTTAAGCATTTTTTATTTTGATATTGTCTACATTAAAGAAGATTCAAATTCCATTCCTGACTTCCTAACCCGCGAATTCCTTCAAAACAGGTCTTGATGCCTCCCAAAGCAAAGGCCAAAGACAAGGGCAAAGCCCCTCAAACCCAGCCTACCAAACCAAAAAGCCCGAAGCCCTCTACAAAACTCATGTCCTCAGCCATCCTAGCTGCCACACCAATCAAATCCTGGTATGAGGCAGTAATTGAAGAAGAAGACACTGCAAAACCCCAACATGTACAAACTGATGCAGTTCAACAATGGGTTAACACTATATCTAAATCACCAGAATTACTTCTGGCATTACAAAAGCTGTCTCAACAGACATCCGGCGACTCTGTATCTCAAACAGGTAGTATTTCAAAACCTCTTTCAAAACCCTAAGGAGGCATTTCTACTTCAAAACCCCTCCTTTCTTTACAACAAACTAGCTTTCCAAAAACAAAATCCAAATATATTTTTAAAACTACTTTCCAAAATATCTTAACCATGGAAGAAGGATTTTATCATGAAAACCCTTCCATTGCTGCATCCAAAATTTTCCCCTCCAACTGGCACTACAAACCTTGGAATTTGGCCAAACCACAATCCTATTATGCCACGATCCTTGAAATCACTAATTCTGTCAAATTGAAACACTTCAAAATTCATTCTAGCCACACTAAACTGACATATTCTACATGTATTATTCAAAAAGTCATTCACCCTAAAGACTGGGAGCAACCATTACATCAACCCCTTTCTTTCCCCATGAACTTCCGTACAAACCCCCAAGATTTTAATACCTCCTATACATATTGGGATTATCAACAGGCATGGTTCAATACCTTCCTCCTCCAAAATCCAAACCATAGTCATTCTTGGCTTTTTTACTTCCATAATGACATGGACACTACAAACCTCCCCCTCTGGTTCCTCCAATGGTGGGAGTACTATGGCTGTCATGTTGACTACCTCAAAGACCATCCCCTAGTTGAAAACGGCTACCTCCATTTCAAAAATAATTTTCAACCAGCTCCCTCCGAAAGAAAGTTCTCTTCTCTACTCATTTTCTATACAAAATTTTTTGTTCCGTGGGTATGTTCATGGTTCTATGATTATAATCTACAAAACAGACATCCAGTTCTTGTTCGCAAATTCAAAATCAAATGGTGGGATTCCTTTGCAGCTGAATCCAAAAGTTCCAAATCAGCTGTTACGGAATGGTTACAAAAACATCAGACAACTTCCATAATTGACCATCATCCTCAATCAAAGTTTCTAGCCAGAAAAGCTCAAACAGCAACTCTCTTTGCCTCTGCTAGAACTGAAGAAGAATACTTACAAATTGTTTAAAACATTATACAAAGCCAAGACCCCAAAACAGTCTTATCCCAATCCAGCTCATCCGGATCAATATCTCCTGCTATTTCCCTCGGAAATGATAATGAAGATGACTATTTTGGTATTCTACCTCCCATCAAGCGACACTAAAAAAAAGAAGGTATTTTTCCAGCTTTTTCAGGCTCATCTGTTTAGAGCTTTATCTTTTGACTCACATGTTTTGAGTCCCTTTTTAATTTTCAGACCCTATGTTTTAGTCTTTCTTACAAATATTACCTGCTACTACAAATCCATTGTCGATGACTAGAAGACAAAAAAAAAAAAGGGTTCAACAACCAAAAATGTGGGTTTTTCCCATCTTGTCTTCACTCAATCATGGCAGACAACACCACATGGGTTCCCATGGGCTCTGACGAAATCTCCAATAAGAAATTTTGGCCTCTTCCATGTCAACTCGTCTATAAAAGGAGACTCTTCCATCTTCAAAGGCAGACTATGAATTTCCTTTAGAAAAATTTCATTCTCCCTCAGAACACATACCTGTAACCCTTCTCCACTCTCCTCTGTATCCAATATCTTTTATATTAATATTACAAATTTACGTAAGAATCTATTTCATTGCTGATACTTTTGATTTTGTTATGTTTTCAATTGTTCTCTGTATTACAAAATTTCAAAGTGATTTACTAAATCAAAATTTTCTTTTACGTGTTGACTGCAAATCTGCAAAAGAAGTTCTACAAAAAGATGTCCAAAATCTTGCTTCAAAACATATTTTTGCCAGATGGCAAGCTATTTTAAGCATTTTTTATTTTGATATTATCTACGTTAAAGGAGATTCAAATTCCATTCCTGACTTCCTAACCCGTGAATTCCTTCAAAACAGGTTTTGATGCCTCCCAAAGAAAAGGCCAAAGACAAGGGCAAAGCCCCTCAAACCCAGCCTACAAAACCAGAAAGCCCGAAGCCCTCTACAAAACTCATGTCTTCAGCCATCCTAGCTGCCAAACCAATCAAATCCTGGTATGAGGCAATAATTGAAGAAGAAGACACTACAAAACCCCAACAGATACAAACCGACGCAGTTCAACAATGGGTTGACATTATATCCAAATCACCAGAATTACTTCTAGCGTTACAAAAAGTGTCTCAACAGACATCTAGCGACTCCGTATCTCAAACAGGTAGTATTTCAAAACCACTTTCAAAACCTCAAGGAGGCATTTCTACTTCAAAACCCCTCCTTTCTTTACAACAAACCAGCTTTCCAAAAACAAAATCCAAATATATTTTCAAAACTACTTTCCAAAATATTTAACTATGGAAGAAGGATTTTATCATGAAAACCTTTCCATTGCTGCATCAAAAATTTTCCCCTCAAACTGGTATTACAAACCTTGGAATTTGGCCAAACCGCAATCCTATTATGCCACAATCCTTGAAATTACTAATTCCGTCAACTTCAAACACTTCAAAATTCATTCCAGCTACACTGAACTGACATATTCTATATGTATTATTCAAAAAGTCATTCACCCTAAAGACTGGGGGCAACCCTTACATCAAACTCTTTTTTTCCCCATAAACTTCCGTACAAACCCCCAAGAATTCAATACATCCTATACATATTGAGATTATCAACAGGTATGGTTCAATGCCTTCATCCTACAAAATCCAAACCATAGTTATTCTTGGCTTTTCTACTTCCATAATGACATGGACACTACAAACCTCCTCATCTGGTTCCTCCAATGGTGGGACTACTATGGTTGTCATGTTGACTACCTCAAAGACCATCATCTGGTTGAAAACGGCTACCTCCATTTCAAAAATAATTTTCAACCAGCTCATTCTGAAAGAAAGTTCTCTTCTCTACTCATTTTCTATACAAAATTTTTTTGTGTCGTAGGTATGTTCATGGTTCTATGATTATAATATACAAAACGGACATCCAGTTCTTGTTCGTAAATTCAAAATCAAATGGTGAGATTCCTTTGCAGCTGAATCCAAAAGTTCAAAATTTGCTGTTACGAAATGGTTACAAAAACATCGGACAGCCCCCATCATTGATCATCATCCTTAATCAAAGTTTCTAGCCAGAAAGGCTCAAATAACAGCTCTCCCTGCCTCTACTAAAACTGAAGAAGAATACTTACAAATTGTCTAAAGCATTATACAAAGCCAAGACCCCAAATAGTCTTGTCCCAATCCAACTCATCCAAATCAATATCTCCTGCCATTTCCCTTAGAATGATAATGAAGATTACTGTTTTGGTATTCTACCACCCATTAAGCAACACTAAAAAAAAAAAAAGTATTTTTCCAGCTTTTTCGAGCTCATCTATTTAGAGCCATATCTTTTTTGACTCACATGTTTTGAGTCCCTTTTTAATTTTAAGTCCCTATGTTTTAGACTTTCTTTTTACAAATATTACCTGCTGCTACAAATTCATTATCGATGACTAGAAGACAACAGATAAAAGTTCAATAACAAAAAAATATGGGCTTTTCCCATCTTGTCTTTACTCAATCATGGCAGACAACACTACATGGGTTCTGACGGAATCTCCAACAAGATATTTTGACCTCTTCCATGTCAACTTGTCTATAAAAGGAGACTCATCAATCTTTACAAGGCAGACTATCATTTTCCCTGAGAAAATTTTATTCTCCCTTAGAATTCATACTTGTAACCCTTCTCTACTCTCCTTTGTATCCAATATCTCTTGTATTAATTTACATTACAAATTTACATAAGATTCTATTTTATTATTTACAATTTTGTTATATTTTCTGTCCGATAAGTATGCTCTGTGTTTGATCAAGGATTCTGACGTTGTTGGTCTTGCCTTGTTCATTCACATCAGAAATCTGTTTACAATTTATATTTTTTGATGTTTATTTTATATAATTTTTATTTTTGTAGCTTATTTCTGGTTTCATAAAATCAGTATATAGGTTGGAAACCTATGACCCGATCTTTTAAGATGATTCTCAGGTATAACAACGCCACGTATTGATCTCCTATACTGATATCAGAGCCTATATATATATATTGTTTTGAATATTTATTTTTCAATTTTATTTCTTAAAATTTAATTTTTATATTAACTTTGATCCTCATTTTTATAGTTGTTATTTGCTTTTCTCCTATTACTTTTTTACTGAAATTTTTTATTTATCAAATTTGATCCTCATTCTTTTTATTGTTATTTATTTTATTTAAAATACTTTATGAAATGTTAATTATTATTATTTTAATTTCTTCATCTTTTTTTTAGATTTGATCTTTATTATTTTGATTATTATTTATTTTATTTGAGATAATTTATGAAATTTTTTTTTTCAATTTCATTCTTATTCAACTTTTTAATTTGTAAGATTTGTTCGTCATTATTTTAATAAACTTGAGAAAAATAAAACATTAATAAATTATTTTCCAGTTCATTTTCCATAACATAACCAAACACTAGAAAGTGTTTTTCAGTTCATTTTCCATAACACTACCAAACATCGAAAAATAATTCACTTTTCAGGAAGTCATTTTCCTTGAAAACAACTTTTTTGCAAATAAATGGAGCCTAAAATATGCAAGAAAGTTTATAAGATCATGATAAGCTGATAAAAAAATTTGTTGAAGTTTAATTCTAAATAAATCCACTATAGCGGGATGAAATTGAAAAAAAAATCAAAGAAAAAATACCTAAAAACAACTAACAAATCGAACAAGTAAACTGAAATCAATAAGAAAAGAAAAAAAAAATTAGACGAGCTTAACCGAAGAGTTGTTTATCACATGCATTGCCTCACAATGAAAGGGATGTCAAGACAATTCAAATGTCATCACAAAAAGTAATGTTTAATCATTAGATGACCCTACAAGCACTACCCTAAGGAATCAAATATCAAGCTATCTAGGTGTGTGTATTACACATGCCAACAAGTTTTTTTAATAATATTTAATATTTATTAAAATACAAAAATACCCTTGAGTCAACCTAATATTAACAAAAAAAATCATCACAGATAATATAGTAGATTTTGTTTTTAAAGACAATTAAGTTATTTTATTGTGTTAAAAATTTTAAAAAGACTAAAAAGCCATAATTGTAAGTTTAGATTTTTTTAATTATATAGAAATGATGTAATTTTACTATGTAAAAAAATTAAAAAAAATTATATCCTCATATAATTTAACAATGACAATTGTATCTTAATAAAAAGATCTAATTACCTTGAATACTTAGTTCAATGGTTTAATTAAATAGTAAATTTTTCATTATAGTATTTAAATAGTAAATTTTTCATTATAGTATTTAAATAAATTATATTTTGTGTTTAAATGCACAATAATTTCCCAAGCAATTTTACTTTTTTTATATAATGAATTGAAAGAAATTTGGAGAGAAATAGAGAAAATACAAAGACTATAAAATTGCATTTTTTTTATTGCTTGACTTCCATGTTTTTGTACAAATGGCTTTATATACAAAGATTTATAGCTAACTAACTAGACCAACTTATTTTTCAACTAACAGCTAATTTCAATAACTAACTCTTAATTGATTCAACAGACTTTCCTCATATGCAATATTTTTGTCCTTTCTATTAGGATAGTTGTGAAAAACCTATTACTACAACTTTTTATTCTTTTTCTTCTTCTTCGGACATATAGCTAAACTTTCCTCATATATTGCTCATCTTTCTTCTTATTTGATTGACAACCAATCAATTAATTTTTCTACTTAAACATGTAATAATGCTTATTTTTTTAAGAGGATTTTATCCTTGAGAATCAATGTTGAAATCAAGAAATTGGCTTGAAAGTATTTTAAGTCTTTCTGACATGACTAAAAGATTGATGTCTTCTCCCAAGTGCAGGAGTGTCGAAGTACTAAATAACCCGGCAAGATCGGGGTCGAACCACAGGGAGGTTAATTATACAAATTATAAATAACAATTATAAATAACAACAATAGCAATAATAATAATAATAACAATAACAACAACAACAACAACAACAACAATAATAATAATAATAATAATAACAACAACAACAACAACAACAATAATAATAATAATAAAGAAAAAGAAAGAGGAGAAGAAGAAAATGATAAGAACTTTGAGATGGAATATTAATGTAAGGATTAAACAATGATAATAACAAATGTCAAGGTTAGAGGTTCCACTAATGGTATGTCAAACAAGTATAGTATAAACTCTTATTATTCAATTGGAAACCACACACAAAGGAGGTTCCAATCAGATTATAGATTGTTAACATAATTACATTAGTCATCTTATTCGATTAATGTTAATACTTGTAAATCTCGTCAAGCATTCATGATTATAACTTATGTTAACAACAAATCAAGTTCCTTTCATAGCTCAGGTGTCAGTTATCCCATACAATATGGGCTATGAAAGTGCCAAGCATTTATTGTACCAAGTTTTATACAACATAAATCAAGATTAGTCATTTAACAAGCAAAGCATTAAAGAGTTAACAAGATAACAAATATAAAACATGTTAGTATCAAACATTAAAGTCCATATTAAGTTTACACTATATTTATTCTTACACCATTAGTGTAACCTTTTCACCTTGACATAATAAACTTAGCTAGACATAATAAAAGAAAGAAAAATAGATAAACAAAATAAGAACATCAATAAGATAAAAGTTAACTAAGTAAATGAAAGGAAATGAAAGGCATAAACTTGATATTAATGAAAGCAAAGCATAAACATTACAAAAAATACAAAGAGAGAAAGGAAGAGCATGATCTTGATCTGGAAATCAAGATGCCTAAATGCATGGCAAATGCCTCCTTTTATAGGCAAAAATTGGGAACTATTGATTTGATGACTAATTGATGAGTGGGTGGCCAACTCTTGACTTGATGACAATCTTTATCTTCTCTTGTCTGCCCAAAACGTCATTGATAACGTCAAAATTGGAGCCACTCGAAAACATGAAAGTTATAGGCAATTGTCTCATCTTTCTTATGTAAAGAATTCAGCTTATTTGGACTTCTAGAACTCCAGATATGGCTAAAATACTGAACAGTATTCGGGCTGGAGGGCAAACTCGGGCTTCTTTGTTGTTGCTACAATTTGGACTTGAAAATGGCCTTTTTAGATCTTGGGCTTCATATGAAAGTTGTAGGCCTATGTCTTACCTTTCCATCCATATAAAGTAGATCTAAATCTGAGATCTGTAGCTCCAGATATGACCTAATTATCAAACAGTGTTCCGATTTGGATTGCACCGACATCTCTTTTCTAATTTTGGTCATCTCTTTGCCCTTGCAATTTAAGTTCTTAAAGTGATTAATCAATACTTTCATTTATGTGATAGGCTTGCATTTAAAATGAATATTTACCACAAATTAAAGGTATCTTATATTATTAGATATATTATTATAAAACATGCTTTAGTTAAGGAGTTATTGATACTTCAAGTGCAAAATGATGATATAAAACCATGATAAAAATGCACATTTAAGTACTAATCACTTTCCATATGGTATCCTTTTTAAATAAGTGGAAACATAGGATGAGTCCTATATACAACTGTTTGGTTATTCTTCTTTATGAATTTTCTATCTAAAATGGTTGTTAGACTAACTTTGAATTTTCCAAATTTATTCATAATTGGTGGTAAAAAAGAAGTAACTACATTATTTCTCACCTTTTTTTTAAAGTAGTGACACATGAAAAACTAAGTAAATGGTAACTCTCTCTCGTGACTTTTGTAAGATTTTGTAAGGGTTATAAAATATGGGATTCAACATCATGCTCTTTCTAAGTGCCACGTTTACCTACTTATTAGAGCTGTAAATACACCAAATCCCTAACTTGATTTTTTTTGTGCTATACCTTTATTACAATTTGCTTTCTTATATGCCTAGTGTTTTTCAACTTTAGTAGTAACCAATGATTCGTGCTTGCTTTTTTTTATTAATAACTTTTTCAATTGTAACTACTAAGATAGTTTTATGTATTACCACTTCCTTATTAGGAGGAAAATATCCATACAACGACCTAAAAATGACTCATCGTTATGACAGAATGGTAATTAGAATTATACCACTATTGAGCTAAATAAAACCCATAATGTCATTTTTTGTATTGTGCACCATTATACATCTTAAATAAGTTTCTAAGCATTCATCTCTTCCTAAGAATGATATTGACATCTTATTTTTTTATGGTTAATTATTGTTCATTTTTTTTCTCATGTTATTTACTATCAATATCTTTTTTGAATCGTATTGTTAAATTAACCAAGCTTATTGAATCTAATTAAGTTAATAATCTAAGTTTTAGATGTTTGTTATATCTTTAAAAATGCTAGTATCACCAAAACATCCTCTTCTTCTTCTTTACATTAGGGAAAAAATAACTCAGTTTGTAACGAAGCAGTTACTATTTATCTAATCTATAGCTAAATATTGAAGGATGGTATCTTTTTTTTTTGTATGGTTGTTTGTTTGTCTTTTTATAACAAAAAAAGAATTTTGAATTTAAGACCTCTTGATCAAGGGAATTGATATCACTACTAGTTAAACTATAACTCATTAACAATTTTATTTTCTCTAAAAAGATCTAAATTCTTCATTAATGTTTATGTGGTTAATTAGTATAATGGATATCTTTTACAATATAACAACTCAATGGTTGTATAACTTTAGTATAAATCTGTGTTAATGAATTAATCCAAAGCTCTGTTAACAAAAATATAACTAGTATGAAGGATAAATTTCTTAATTATTAATGGCTTAATACTTCGATGAAGAGATTTTTTGGTATTGTTATATTGTAATATGTTCTGCTATTCAATATTATTTTATCTAGTATGTAGTGTTTGGTTAAATTTTATTATTATGTTTTTTAGAAATAAAATTAGTTAGTTTCCCGATTCACTATCGCAAGGAACTTTTTGATACTTTTATTAAATTTGATGTGGCTTGGTGAGTTAACATGGTTACTCATTGATCCTTCTTTTAACTTAGTTATGTTTCAAATTAAACTGAGGAAGAGTTAACCTGATGTGACCTTATAAACATAATGGGTGCATCCATAAATCAGACAACTAAATTAAAACTTGGTTTCACTTTTCTTTCTTTAAAAATATTCAACAAAACATCAATTTTATATTTTCTTTTATAAAAATTATTGAAACAATCATGTTTTAGATCGAAACAGATCAACCTTCCTAGCCTGTGATCCCAGTGATATAAATAAGTGATTTTAATATTTTTTTAGAAGATATTTTTATTGTGTTATATAATAATAAAAATAAGCATTCATTTGAAAAAATAACAGATAAAATTATGGAGAAGAAATATATCTTTTACATCAAAATATCTTTTCTCACTCACATAAACCTTTTGTTTTGACAACAAAATGGGCTTTTTATTAGTAGTGTAGTTTATTTAATAAAAAGCTACAACAATGAGAAACAAATACTTGGCTAATCTATAAAAATTTAAACTAAAAAGAAAAGAAAAAATAGTTTTAATCAAAAACCTAATTTTTATTCACTTTTATTTTTATTTCGATGAAAACATGATTTTTTTTATAAAAACATTTTTGTTTAAGCAAAAACTTATCACAATCAGGAAAGCAAGTTTCAATTAAAAAATAAAAAATCATTAATTGATCATTTTTACACACATATATGAAACAATGTAAGAAAAAAAAATGAAAAAAATTAAAATATAAAATAAATATTTTATACTTATTCAATATCAATTGGTAAATTATTTCAAAAATTATGAATATGAGGCTAATACATAATTATAAATAAAATCAATTTATAATATCATAATAAAAGTCTTGATTTTCTTTTTTTTTTGTTAAAAAAACACATTTCTTTTATTAGCAACATGTTTTTTTGAATAAAAAACAGTAATGATTAGAATTAAAATTTGTTAGAAAATTTAATCATTAGTAATAAGTATAAAAAATATGCATTCAATCTAAGCCCCATTTCTTTAATAATACATTACTTTATTGTTATAACAAAAGCATTGTTTTTAATTAAGAACATTGTTGTTAAATGAAAATTCATCATAATCTCAAAACAAGTTTTAATAAAAAAATATTAAAAAAATATCAAAATATTTTGTATGTGATCAAAGGAAAAACAATCAATGTAAAAAAATATATTAAAAAATAACAATAATAGAAATTTTATTATTATTGAATATTCATTAAAAAAATTATTTTGATTTTGCATATTAGATATATAATGATTGATAGATAAATTGTCAACATTTCTATGAAAACCTATAACAATATTTAATAAATATGTCAAAATTGAATAATAATTTAAATATCTAGTCAAATATTTTATTGATAGTACATTTCAATCAAATAAAAAAAAAGAACAAAAATCATGAAAAGAGGTCATGTGCTTCGCCGCATGCCAAGCCTAATAGAGAGAAGTCCTTATGCACTTGGTCCTACAAGACTAAAACCACACGATTAGCATTCTTGTTTTTTTAAGTTTAAAAGAGGATGATATATTGTTTATCTTTTTATTTATTTTTCCAGTGAGATAAAAGCTCAAAAAACCTCAACGAGATTTATATTGTCAAAACACCTATCAAAACCAAAATTCATATTTTTTGTCATAGAATTTGGCCAATAGACCACTCTCCCTCTCCTCTCTTATTTCCAATGACTTTCTCTCTTTTTAAAATCTAGAGACTAAAATGTAAAACAAACAAAATGTAAGATTAAAAAGTTAAATCCTCATAACACAGAAATCAAAAGGAAAAGGATAAAACTTTAAGGGAAAAGCACACCTTTTCATGAATAGTTAAAAAGAAAAAAAGGATGTTTCTTTGTTTTTATGTTAAATTTGGTGCATGTTGTTTTAAATTTTTATCTGGTGAAAATAAATCATATCATTTAAAAACTAAGCATCAATGCAAAACCCATCTAAACAAATTATGGATGAATGCTAAATTAATCTCAAAGAACTTTTGATTTTTCTACTAAAAAAATCCTTGGTTTTTCTAAATTTAATTCTTGATTTATGGTAACTAATCAAAAGTTGATAATAGTGAGAATTAATTCTTATTAACTCTTCAACCTTTTAGGTTTTAAAATTCATTATAAAATAAGGGAAATGAAGAGTTTTTAACTTGAAATTTTCAATTTGTTTCACTCTCTCTCACCTTATTTTTGTTTGTTATATTTAGGTAGGTCGAGAGGCAAATTAGTACTTTAAAGGATAATGAATATTATTAAAAATAAAGGTGGTTAACGCGACATGTTAAAGCATGGGTTAGCACATGCTTTTTGAGAAGCGCGTAAAGTGTTGCTCAATGGTTAAACACAGGTTTCCAGGATGGTGTTCTAATTATCTCGACAACACACTCTATCCCTATATAGCGCGTATGGCTTACAAACCTTCGGTTTGACTTCTGCAACCTTTTTTCCCTTTCTTTTCTCTCTCATACACAGTTTCTATATCTGACCCTCTAAATTTTTAAAATAACCTAATTAGTACTTAAAAAGTGCATTCTCATTAAGGTTTTGTATCATCATATTGCACTTAAAGTGTCATTATATTCCCTAACTTAAGCATGTTTTTATAATAACAAGTTTGATAATATAAGATATCTTTAATTTATGATAAATGCTCATTTTAAATGCAGACATATGTCACAATTCCAAGGATTGATTGATGTGATTAACTATTGAAAGTGAAAAGACAAAGAAAAGGCTAAGCTTAAAATAAAGATGCTGATTCAATTCAAACTGGAACACTGTTCAGTTATTAGATCATATTTGGAGTTATAGATCTTGGATTTTAGTTTGGTTTATATGGCCAGAAAGCTAAGACATAGGCCTAAAATATTCATGAAAGTCTAAGACTCAATTCTGCTGTTTGGAAGTCCAAATCTTAGCATCAAAAGAAAAGTCCGAACCTATCTTGCAATCCAAACACTGTCTAGTGTTCAGCCTGTATCTCGAGT
>NW_011502808.1:16065-16289 GCF_000495115.2 Populus euphratica | reverse complement strand
AAGTCCAAATGACCTCAATTTTTTTTTCTAGAAAGCTGAGACAATTTCCTAGAACTTTCATGGTATAAGTGGTTCCAATTCTGACGTTATCAATGATGTTTTGGGCAAACAAGAGAAGATAAGGATTGTCACCAAGTCAAGAGTTGGTCACTCACTCATCAATTAGTCATCAAATCAATAGTTTCCAAGTTTGGCCTATAAAAAGAGGCATTTTCCATACATTT
>NW_011502808.1:0-15888 GCF_000495115.2 Populus euphratica | reverse complement strand
TTGTTGTTATATTATTGTTATTTATAATTTATTCAATTAACCTTATTGTGGTTCGACCCCGGTCTTGTCAGATTATTTATTACTTCAATACTCCTACACTTGAGAGAAGACAATATTCTTTTGGTCGTGTCAAAAATTATGCATGATGGTGGAATTTTTTTTTTGTAAGATTCATGTGGTCTCTAAGTGTTCTAACACGATTATTCTCATTATTTTTACTATGAAGTAACTGATTATCTTCTTTGGCCATATTTTCTAAAAATCATGAGGATACCCTACAAAGTCTATCACTTAATGTGTGTGACCAAACTCTCATGCACATGCAAGAAGAGAATAAAAGAAAGAAGAAAAAAAAGAAAGCGAAACAAAAAAAAAAGGTTAGATACCAGAAAAGTAAAAAAAGAAAAGAAAAGAAATATTATATTTTATATAAGAATTTATCTCCATAGCAATATGCCAAAAAATTGATACAACCAAATAATTAATGTCTTTTTCATAGTATAAGAATGTCGAAGTAATAAATAACTCGGCAAAACCGAGGTCAAATCATAGGGAAGTTAACTATGTAAATTATAAAGAACAAGAACAACAACTAGTTAAAGAGGATTTTGAAATGTAAAATTAATGTGAAGATTAAAAAATAATAAAAATAAATATTAAAATTAAAGGATTAATTAATAATATTTTAAACAAGTATACTACAAACTTTTTTAAAGACCGAAAAAGATAAAGGAACGCATTGCTAGTGTTTTTGATTTTTTTTTCAAATTAATTACTTTTTATTTTTAAATAGTTTTCAGACCTTTATATGAAAAATAATTTTTTTTTATTTTTAAATAGTTTTCAGACCTTTATATAAAAAATAATTTTAAAAAAAAAATAGTATTTTAATTATTTTTATATTTTTAAAATAATTTTAATATTAAAAAATTTTTAAAAATATTATTTTAATATATTTTTAGATTATATTAACCCAATACGTTTGAAAAGCCCATTATAAAAGCGGAGCCCATATCAGTAAGAGCCCCCCTATTTGACCCAGATTTTATATGACACTGTGCTCAAGAGAAGAGCAAAACTTGTTTTTCTTTTTCCTTTGTCCCTCAGAGCGCAAGGGGGGACTCTAAAACCCTAGCTCCTGTGTCATTGTTGATCACGAAAAGATGGAGGCGGCTGCTAAAGAAGAACAGATTCAAGTCAAAGAAAAGTGAGTTTTTGAAATTTTCGATTCTCAATATGATAATTTGATTTTAGGGTTTAATGATTTATGTGTTCCATTTCTTTCTTTGTTTTTGTTTTTGTTTTTGACCAGGGAAGCTCAACAGTTAGCTACGGTGTTGAAAGAAATAAAAGACGTACTGGATATAGTGAGGAATAAAGTTCAAGCCTTAACTGTCAAGGTAAGCAGGCAGAGCTTCTAAACTAACCAATTTAACGAATTCTTGCCTTTGATACTAAGATTTTACTCGCTTTTTTTATTTTAAAAAAAGAACGTGCTATCAGTTTTTTTTCTCTTTCTTTCTTTTACGATTCTTGTTTTGTCATATAATAGGTAAAAACGAATAATTTTCCGACTACGGAAGGGATAAGCTACCTTGAAGCTAAACATTTACTGCTACTAAGTTATTGCCAATCACTGGTTTTTTATTTGATACGCAAGGCAAAAGGTTTGTCAATTGAGAAACATCCTGTAGTTCGTAGCCTTGTGGAGATACGGTTGTTTTTGGAGAAGGTATGAATATCATTCTTTTCTCTTTCTCTCTCTCTCTCTAAGCTTATCTGTGTACCAGTTAAGTGGCTCTTACTACTGTGTTCACTTTAATGCTTATTAACAGATCCGGATGATTGATAAAAAACTTGAATATCAAATTCAAAAGCTCATAAGGGATGCCGGTTCTGCAAGAGATCAAGTAGATGTGAGCGAGAACAAATCTAAGGCATCTAAGAAACCAGAGGATAATTTGAAATACAGACCAAACCCAGACTTGCTTGAAAGCAAAACTGATATGCTGGCTCAGGTCAGTTCTTAACAAATATATCTATTAGTAGTTTTTGAAACAACTGAGGGTTTTTGTTTGCTAAGTTCATGTTTAAATACGGCAGAATGGTGGTGTGTATCGACCACCCAAAATTGCCCCCATGATTATGGAGGAGGATAAGATGTCAAAACAGGAAAGAAATGCTCTGAGAAGGCAGAAAGAGACTCTTCGAAAAGCTAAACATGGTTTTATGAAAGAACTGATAGATGATATGGAGGATAGACCAGCTGAGGTTTGTTGTCTACTGTTTTTCTGGTATTGTGTAAGCTTGAAGACTACATTCACAAGTTCACTGGATCACCTGTCAATGATGGTAAAATCAGGTTAAAGAATATGCTGGACTCGATAGTTGGGAATCCCAAAGATATATGGAACAGTTTGAAGATCGAGCACGACAAGAAGAAGAACTATTTACACGGGTTCCTCTGACCAAGAAGGAGAAAAGGAAGCAAAAGGATTTGAAGAAGTCAAGAAATGGGTACACGATGGATCTACATTGATTATTTCTTAACATTTTTTGGGTTATTTATTTTTTAATTTTGGTCTGCTGAATTTATTTAACTATCCAGTTGAACCTGATATTTTTCATGACTTGATGGAATTCTCATTTCATTGTTCCAGGTTGCTTGGTTTGACTGATGGATTCAATGATGAAATCAAAACCTTACCCTTGGATGATGATACAAATGAGCAGACAACAATAGTCAGTAATGGCGGCAGTTCAATGGGAAAACTAAAGAAGCGCAAGGTACATCATTCAGTGTTTTATGAAATATTTTCTGGTGCTCTTTACCTTATACGAAATTCTGTAGTGAAATTATGGTATATTGATTTCACCACGTAGAATGAATGTGATCGCGTCTTCTAGCTATCTGCCGAACATGAATGCCAATTTATGACAAAATGTGTTTGGTATTTTTGGTGTGATTTCTCCAGCTAGATAATCATATTTAACCTTTTTTTTATCATCAGAGTTTGGATAACTTAATCCATAGATTGTCTATGCTATCATGATGTTTGTATATTTTTTATGTTATCTGTACATACTTTTCAGTTATGTTCAAGTGAATTAGATGACCCTTTTTTTTTTAATTTGCATTGGAATTTTTTTATTTTTTATTTTTGTTGCAGAGGACGTATTAATGACAACGCATCATCAGTTGAGCTCTTGATGCGTAAAAGCCAAAAGGGATTCAAGAGCAGCATTTTAAATTCGTGGCTTAAGAGGATGCCTTCTTGTGAATGCATTGAAATGTAGTTTCTGCTTGCAAGGGCATCTCCAGTGGGAGAGCCAAAAACTGATTTTTTTGTCATTTCTTCTGATTTTGCAGCTTCAATGTTAAAATAGATTATTTAAAGATTTCATCTTTTATTAATTAAGTTTTTCTAAAAAAATAAAAAGTATTAATATTAAATATATTAAAATATAAATGGCTTTTCTCATTGGTGTATTTTCATAAGAAGAAAAAGTTTTACCTTTCAGCTTTTTTAATTAACTTGTATTATTGGAGATGCTCAATATTTCATTATGCATTTGTGCTGCACCTGCAATTTTGTGATCTAAGTTGGCCTTGGTTTGGTTACGAACCTGCAGATTATGTAATTCAAGCATGTTTCAAGTTCTTCACCGGCATTATTAATTAGTTATTAATTATTAATTATTAATTATTATTAACATTAACAATATACTAAAACATGTGGGAAAATATGTGGGAAAATATTTTGGATTGAATAGCAATTTTCCCACATTCCTAAAAATTCATTTTCCTTTTCTTCTCGCGGTTTCTTTTGCAATTAATGTACTTTCCTCACATGATATCTCATTCTCATGAATCATTTTCACAATATGGTATGGTTTGGTGGTTTATTTTGATTAGTTAAGTTTTTTTATTTATTATATTGTTTGGTGGTTATTTTGATTAGTTAAGTTTTTTTTATTTATTATAAGTTTTTTTATTTATTATATATTTTAATATTGAGTTAATTAAAAGATATAGTTCATGGTTTGTTCTATTTGTTTTTTATTTGGTTAATTTGGTCTCATAATTCAGAAATAGTACTAAATAGGTTAACTTAAGTTAACTTATGTTATTTTTTGAGTATTTTTTATATAAATATTTTTTAATTTTATTTTTAATATTAGATTGATTGAGAATTAAATTTTATAATATGTTTTTTATTAGAATATTTTAGTTTTATAAATAGGGTTGCGAGTTTTATTATTTTAATCCTGAATAAATTAGAGTTTGGTATGTTAATTTAGTTGATTAAATTTTTTAATTGGATTTTTTTAATTTTATTATTTAATATTATTATATTTAATTAAAAATTAAGTTTTATAATTTATTTTAGTTTGATTTTTTTTAAAGGATATTCTAGTTTTATAACTTGAAAATAGTGCTTGGAGTGGTTATAAACTTGCAAGTTATGTAATTCAAGTATGTTTCAAGTTCATCTCTTGCACTATTAATTATTATTGATTATTATTAATATTAAATAGATACATGTAGAAAAATATTATAGTATTGAATAGTATTTTCTTCACATTCCTAAAAACCTCGTGCTATTTCTTTTTCTTTCATGTTGTTTTTTTTCAATTAATGTATTATTTCTACATGTTATTTTATTTTTATGTTACAAATTGTAGATTTGATAGTTGACTTGTTTGGTTTGAGTTTTTTTAATTATTTAGTTTTTTTTTTAATTACATTTTTTTATATTAGATTAATTGTGAATTACAATTTATGGTTTGTTTTATTTGTTTTTTATTAGATTAATTTGGTCTCATGATTTGATAATCGGACTTGATAGGTTAAATTAAGTTGACTTGGGTTATTTTATGTATTTTTCAATTGATTTTTTTAATTTCATTATTTATTACTGGATTGATCGAAAATTGAGTTTTATAATTTATTTTAACTTGTTTGTTTTGACTTGTTTTTATATAAGAATATCTTAGTTTCATGATTAGGACTACAAATTTTGTTATTTTAATTTTAGATAAATCAGGGTTTTTTTATTTTTTTGTAAGAGATTATCTTGATTTTATATTCCTCACTATTTAATTTTATTTGTTAAATCTCAATTTAAAATATACTACATTTTAAGATGGTTGAAGCAGTCAGGAAAGGTAATGATATATTCATCACTTGTAAAGCCTAAGAAATTTCAAGACATTTCCAAAACAACTTCAGCAGACAATAATAGGAGTTACCCCACCCCCAGTAAAAATAGAGCTACAGTTCAAGGCATTGCAAATTCAGAAAGTGGCAATTTTGTGTAGGAAAAAGAGCAAGATGGAGAACAAGTGAAAATGTCATTAAGGGCATTGCTAATCACCCAGCTGAGTTATAGTTAATACTAGTTGGATGTCCACATTATACAATGCGTTTACTTTTTATTTTTATAAAAACTACTCTAAAAATTATAATATAAAACTAATATTTTTAATATTAATAATAATTTTTTTTCAAATTTATTAATTATTATATTATAACACTAATATTTTTAATATTAATATTAATTATATTTTTTTTAATTTTATTATAACACGTGATAATATTTTTAATATTCATACTATTCATTATAATAAAATAATAATATTTATAACATAAATAATTATATTAAGAATTTCAAGGATGCTTACAATACAAATAATAATATTTTTTATATCAATACTTTGAGTTATAATAAAAATAATAATATTTAATATTTTTTATATAAGCAAAAATAATAATATTTAATATTTTTTATATAAACAATTTGAATAAGAGAAAAAATAACATTTATAATATACTTTATTATATTAACACACATGTGCTTAGACATGGACACGTTCAAACCCAACATAAAATGAGAGTAGGTGTGTCCAAACCTAACTTGGAGTTGGATATGGACATGTTCAGGCCCAATTATAACACACATTATTATATTAACATATATGTGCTTGGACGTGAACACGTTCAAAGTCAACTTGGGATACGAGTAGGCATTTTCAGACCTAACTTGGAGTTGGGCATGGACACATTCATGCCCAACCCCAAGTTAGGTCTGGACATGCCTACTCCTACCCCAAGTTGGGTTTGGATGGGAGTTGAGCATGAACGTGTCCATGCCCAACCCCAAGTTGGGTCTGAACATATATACTCTCATCCCAAGTTGAGTTTGAATGTATCCAAGTCCAAACATGTGTGTTAATATAATAACGTGCCCACTCCAACTTCGAGGTGGGTGTGGATAAGTTCTAATTTGGTGTTGGGCGTAGACGTGTCAAGATCCAACTTGGAATGTGGGTGTAAAAGCATCTAGACCTAACTTGGGATTGGGCATGGTTGTGTCCAGACCCAACTCGAGGTTGGGTGGAGACGCCTCCAGACTTTTAATTATAATAAAAATAAAAATAATTATAACACAAATAATATTATTTTTAATATTAATACTTTTAATCATAATAAAAAAATAATTCTAATACAAATAATACTATTTTTATTATAAGTAAAAATATTATAAAAACAATGGGAAGCGGACACCTGACACTTGGTCTGCCTTATCATTACTTGGTGCTAGGTGACCTTTACATTAAGTAATCAGACTCGAGTGCCATGTGGCACTTGGGAGTGCTTGGGTGGGCTTAGTTGCACTTGCTCCACATATAGACTTCAGTGACATGTGACGATAGGGCGGCTTGGAGAGAGCCAGCATGCATGGGTCATAGCAAAGGGCCTGATTATCTGAGGTCCAACATTGTAACCTCAACTTAATGAGTCTTGTGTGATCAAATTCTATTGAGTCTTAATGAAGGATTTTAAATATTTTAATTTTTATTATAATTAAAAGTATTAATATAAAAATAAAATTATTTATGTTATAAATATTTTAATTTTTATTGTAATTAAAAATATTAATATAAAAATAGTATAATTGGTGTTACAAATATTTTTATTTTTATTATAATTAAAAGTATTACTCTTAAAAATAGTATAATTGGTGTTAGAAATATTATTATTTTATTATAATAAATAAGTATTTGTGTTAAAAATAATATTATTTTTATTAAAAATTAAAATATTCATATAATAAATATTATTATTTTATTTATAATTAATAATATAAATACTAAAAATATTATCATTTGTGGTATAAATATTAATATTTTTAATATAAGTAATCATATTATAATAACTATGGCAACACGTAGTGCTGAGATTTGCCCCGTATATTGGAGCCGTCTAAGCATCAAGTGGTGTTGAGGTCTACCCCACATAAGTGTAGGGTTGCCTATGTGTCATGTGGCACTCAGGTTTGCCTTGTGCAAGAGCTAGGCAGCCTAAGGGCTATGTATTCTTATGTGGATAACATCAATGCCAAGTGTTCGCTTCTCATGACCTGCAGCTGCATCAAAACTCGCACCAATAATTTTCTCCTTAATGATCCTTTCCATATCAAATGCGTCCTAATATAAAAAACAACTTCACCCCCCATGTTGACTTTACAATTTTTTATGTCAAGAACTGAGTTATTATTATACTGTTTTAATTTATAGTGTTTTATATCTATATAAACAGTAACAGAGATATGAAATCTTTTAATATAATATATTGTGTAATTTCATATATATCAAAGCTAAAATATGGGTTTCCCAAAATAGATACAGCATGAAATCTAGCAGAGTATCTGCCACAACATGGCTCCAATATTTTAATATGCAGCCAGCACCACTCTTCAAATGTGAAGGAAGTTGAGCAAATGGTATGTCTTTCAAGCATGATAGGAATGGAAGAAGGAGAAGCACGAATAGAGCCTGCAAGTCAAAATAAAAATAAAAATGTGGCATCAAAAATTAGGGTGGCAGCACCAAGCCGCCGCTAAACTATAAGTTTTACAGCGAGCCATATCTAGATTACCTGAAGGCAGCACCAAGCCGCCGCTAAACTATAAGTTTTACAGCGAGCCATATCTAGATTACCTGAAGGCAGCACCAAGCCGCCGCTAAACTATAAGTTTTACAGCGAGCCATATCTAGATTTCCTGAAATCCAGATCCAAAAGAATTGTCAAGAGACTTTTCCTGCATGAAACTCAATGATATTTGATGGTGAATAGAGCATAACTACTGTTTGTTAAATATAAATCCCTGTTAATAAGCAGATATCAAGTTGTTTATGCAGCAACATTAACAACTGTTTGTAGCCATAACCTTAATGATAGACGCACCAGCTTAAAAAAGAAACGAAAAGAAAAGGCAGTACTAGATAGGATCACCACTGTTTCTGGCCTTATCATGAATACAGCTGTTTTGAAATGTCGAGCATGGAACACACAAATGCTCATGACAGTTTCACTTCACAACAAGTGGAAAATGATAAACAAATTAACTAAAATAGGCACATGCAGTTTTCAAGTCCATGAGAATTAATGATGAGTTGCCATCAGTCCTAATTACAGCTCTTAAAGCATGCATACCCTAGATATTTATTTTTATTGATATTATTACATTTCAAAAATTTTATTTGCACTTCTCAAGAGATATTAGCTTGGTAATGTTGGGCTTCTAAATATTATACATACAGTCAAAATAATAAAACAAAATTATTGAGGAGTTTCCAGGATTTTATTAGATAAATCTAGAGTTGCTTAAGAATTTATTATTTAAAAATATGATCTTTTAAATTATCACAAACCACACCGGCCGTTTAATTTTTCAATTTTCAATAATAATTCATACTATTAATAAAAAAATCTTTCAAATTTCTATTTAAAAGAAAATGATTATAATGCCTAAAGTGTTGACTCTCTATTTTGTAACTTATATAATTTTTCTGTTTAACAAATAACCTTATAAAAAATAAGAAGCATAATTTTATATTTATAGGGAATAATGAAAATCTTATTTATGAAAAAATTATTATTTACCCATTAAATAATATCTATATATTATTTATTTATTTTTAAATTAATTATTCAAGTCTTTACTTAGTGAACATTCGTAATAAAATGCATATGCATGCAACAATTACATAACATGAAAACAATAAATAACAATAAATAAAATATTTGTAGAAAATAATCAAGCAAATAAAATAATAGTAAAAAACTAAATTAAGAGAAAATAAACACAAATAAAACTAAATCCTAATATCCTCAGTGAAATCATCATTTTATTACATCTAAGTAGACGTCATAGCAAGGACTAAAACATATAGTAGAAAGTTGAAGTTGTCACCTAATAATTACAGAAAACTAGAAATTCAAAAGATAAATACTGATTTCAAATATTCAGATAAGGAATTAGTTATATTTAAGCGAAAAATAATGTCACCCTTGCAACATCATTTTTTATGAAATGTTATATTTTTCTATATGTTTTATCTTAAATTTATCTTTTTGATTGCCATTAATTATCTTAATTTTTTATTCTTTTTTATTTTAACTTTAATTTTTAATTATTTTGTGAAAAATTTGATGTCGATCTTTAGACACATAAAAAATGCAACTAGTCCCTAAAAATAAAAGACTCATCAAAGATATTAATATTAAGTCATAAAAAGGGATTTTAGTTGAAATTATTAGAATTATAGATAACCTCCAATTGATTTTAAAATTTGAACATGAATCCCTTTAAAAAGAGACATGTCACCTAAGTTGTTTATAAAATGGGTGTTAGACCTATAAAAATAATAAAAATTTATATTAAACTTTTGACTCTTTTATTTTGTTTAGTTTTGAAATAGATTTAAAGATTGTTATTATTATTCTATGGGCTTTTAATGAGATCACATTGGCTTAACCCTAATTATTAACTCATATGCTTAGAAAATATTGCAAAATGATTAATTAATTTTTTTATTTGTTTTATTTATTTTTCTGGAATATCACTAAAAAAAATAAGGACTTTCACTCATATTTATAAAAAATAAAAGAAGAACATCTAGTCTTTATTAAACATGAATCTTGGATTTTGATTCAAACAGGAAGGACCCTAGTAGTTGGCAAAAAGTTACCTTCATAAGTCGCAAAGGCTAATCAAGTCAGTTTTTTCAGGTTAACTTTGCAGCGGGTTCGAAGCTTCCAATAAACAACTTTTTTGTTTAGGTTCAGGTGTAATAGAAGTTTAAGGGGTTGATATCTTTTTTTATTGTATGGTGAAGGCATGAGAGAGAGAAAAATATTTAAAAGGTGGCACCAAATCAATCTTCTTTTTTTTGTGCCATTGGATGAAGGTTGAAGATAATGAGCAATGATTAAACAATGTGTCATTTGAATTTTCTTTTTACTTGGTGTTGACCAAAATGAAACCACAATGTGTTTATGTTTTGGCTTGAATTATGTCATTAATCATCTTTTTAATTTCAACCTATAATCTTCTGGTATATTTAATTAGGTCCTTAATTGAATTTTGATTTCAAAAATCAATTCAATTTCACACTTACAAAGCTTCAAATACACCCCCTAGTTTAAGCATGTTTTTCAACTTGATCCTTGGTTTTGGGTATTTTTAATTTTGACTCTAATTGACTTTAAAATTTTAAATTTCTTCAATTTCATCCATGTTTTCAATTGAATTAGGTCCCCAAATTCGTGCACCTTTTGCAAAAAGATCCCTGGTCATGAATTCTTCAATTTGACTCTTAATTGATCCATGAATTTTGATTTTCTTTTAATTTTATTGCTGATTTTACTCGATTGAATTTGAAAATTTTAATTTGGCCATCTAAAATTCTTAATAAAATCCAAATTAAGCTTCAAAACTTAATTTTTCATCCTAATAAAATTAATTTGACCTAGTAAAAATATAATTAACTCCTTACACCTACTTAAATATTTTAATTTGACCCACATTAATTCTTAATCTTAATTAAACCTTTACTTAGGCCTATTATTAAATCAAATTGGCCTATTAAAAATCTAATTAAGTTCTTATACTTAATTTTTATACAAATTCATTTAATAATCATTTAATTTGACATTGAATTTGCATTATCCATTTAATTTTAGGTACAATGAGATACAATTGGGCTCTTGACACAATCAAAAAAATGATGTCTTATGTCAAGTGTAGGAGTGTCGAAGTAATAAATAACTCGGCAAAACAAGGGTCGAACCACAAGGAGATTAACTATATAAATTACAAATAATAATAATAATAAGTCAAAAAGGACTTTGAGATATAAGATTAATGTGAGGACTAAACAATAATAAAAAAAATATCAAGGTTAGAGGATCAATTAATAATATTAAAAATAAATGTAATATAAACTATTTTTATTACTCAACTGGAAACTACATACAAAGAAAGTTCCAATCGGATGATTTATCATTAATAGATCATTATAAATTGTTAACATGATCATATTAATTATCTTATTTAAGTAACACCAAACTTTTAAATATTATCAGGAATTCATGATGCTAACTTATGTTAACAACAAATCAAATTCCTTTCATAACACAGGTGGAGGTTATATCATACGGTTGGCCATGAAAGTGCCAACCATTTGTTATACGAAGTGTTATACAACACAAATCTAAATTAACTATTTAACAAGTAAAATATTAAGAATTAATAAGATAAAAAGGATAAGACATGTTAATAGCAAGTTGTATAGGATATAAGTATTGAAGTTCATATTGAGTTTATATTATACTTATTTTAATACTATTAGTGAAGTGATTGATACTTAAAAGTGTATTTTCATCAAGGTTTTATATCATCATTTTGCACTTGAAGTATTAATAACTCCTTAACTAAAACATGTTTTATAATAATATATCTAATAATATAAGATACCTTTAATTTGTGGTAAATATTCATTTTAAATACAAGCCTATCACATAAATGAAAGGATTGATTGATGAATTTAAGAACTAAAATTGAAAGGATAAAGAGATGGCCAAACTTAGAAAAGAGATGTCGGTGCAATCCAAACCGGAACACTGTTCAGTAATTGGGTCATATTTGGAGCTGTAGATCTCAGATTTAGATCTACTTTATATGGATGGAAAGGTAAGACATAGGCCTACAACTTTTATATAGAGCCCAAGATCTAAAAAGGCCATTTTCAAGTCCAAATTGTAGCAACAACAAAGAAGCCCGAATCTGTCCTCTAGCCTGAGTACTGTTCAGTATTTTGGCCATATCTGGAGTTCTAGAAGTTAAAATGAGCTGAATGTTTTACACAAGAAAACTGAGATAATTTCCTACAAGTTTCATGTTTTCAAGAGGCTCCAATTTGGACGTTATCAATGACGTTTTAGGCAGACAACAGAAGATAAGGATTGTCACCAAGTCAAGAGTTGGTCACCCACTCATTAATTAGTCATCAAATCAATAGTTTCTAATTTTGGCCTATAAAAGGAGGCATTTGCCATGCATTTAGGCATCTTGGTTTCCAGATCAAGACCATGCTCTTGCTTTCTCTCTTTGTATTTTTTATAATGTTTATGCTTTGCTTTCATTAATATCAAGTTTATGCCTTTTATTTCCTTTCAATTTCAGTTCTTAAATTCATCAATCAATCCTTTCATTTATGTGATAGACCTGCATTTAAAATGAACATTTACCACAAATTAAAGATATCTTATATTATTAGATATATTATTATAAAACATGCTTTAGTTAAGGAGTTATTGATACTTCAAGTGCAAAATGATGATATAAAACCTTGATAAAAATGCACTTTTAAGTACTAATCATCCAACCTTGCCTTTTTTTAAGGAATGTCTCCATGAACAAGCCCATGCTTTAAACAGTTTCCAAAGGCCCAATTATAACCCATACTCGCAAACATACAACCCTGGTTGGATAAATCACCAAAATTTCAGTTGGAAGAGTGATAATGCACAAACTTCACCACCACAGTTTCAAGCACACCATAATTTTCAAAATTCTCATGGATATGCAACTCTTTATGCTCCACCTCCTACAAGAAATTTTGAGGAAACTTTGTATGCATTTATTGAAAAGCAAGAAACAATCAACACTCAACTTTCTCAAAGCATAATAGAGTTTAAAGATACTCTTGCAAAATTCACATCTGCTCTCAGTTTTTAAGAAAAAGGTAAGTTTCCATTTTAACCACAGCAAAATCCCAAGGAGCAATATAATGCAAATGCAAGTAGTTTTGGAAGTCAAGACATGGATGAAGTCAAATCAGTCATCACTCTTCGCAGTGGTAAGGTTATTAAAAAGCCCACTCTTAAACCTTGTGAGAAAGATGATGAGTCAATCTCTAAGGGTAAGGAAGGGGTTGAATCTGAATATTGCAAGGAAAAGACTGATTCCCTGCCAGCACTTCCATTTCCTCATGCCATGACCAATCAGGAAGAAATTGAGGATGAAAAAGGCATCGAAAATATTGATGCAGATCTTTTATCAAAAGTGACAACAAATTCGACACCCGACATCACCCCAATCGATGATTACTTTCCTGATGAATCTCTACTTTCTCTTAGTTCAATGTCTTGGTTTGCTAAAAATATTAATTTTCTTGCTTCAGGATTTTTGCCAGCTCACTAGAGTACCGAAGATAAAAGAAAATTTTTGAGCGACATGCAAAATTTTTATTGGGATGACCCTTACTTATTCAATTATTGTCTTAATCAAATATTTCAAATATACATTCCCGACAATGAGGTAAGTAATGTCACTAAATTTTGTCACTCTAAGGCACGTGGGGATCATTTCTCGTAAAAAACGAGGACTGTAGAAATCTTACAAAGTGGATTTTACTGGCCCACCATATTCAAGGAATCACATGCATTCTGCAAAACCTGTGAAAATTGTCAAAAGGTGGGATTTATTTCAAAACACAGAGAGTCTTTAGATAATCTTCTATTGACTCTTAAGTGTCATCATAGTCGAGATAAGCATTGTGCAATTCATGACTTATGAACCCATTTTCATAAAGAACATGATCGACTTAGTCTTGGGAATCTAACTAAAAAAGACCCTGTTTGCCAGTTTTTAAGAAAACTGGATGGGAAGCATATCCGCGACCCATAAAGGGCATTTAAGCCGTTCTTGGACGTAAAACCAAGGGAAGATATGAGCCATAATCACAACTACCTGTACATACACATGCTTTTTAAAAAAATTAATAAATAAAGAGAGAGAGAGAGAGTGTGAGACTCCAGCTGGCTTACATATAGCTGATATGATTGTCCTTTTAATTTCTCATTTATAAAATCCTCTCTTCCTTCCCTTTATTTCCATTCAACCCATACATTTATCAAATATAGAAGTTTGTAGAAATGACAAGTTCCTCAAGTTATCAAATAAAAAGTATTTGTGTTTTTGGTGGATCTAGTCCTAGGAAAGAAAAGGAATTTTTAGAATCAGCAAATCATCTTGGTCAAGTGCTAGCCGAGAGAAAGATTCATTTAGTGTATGGGGGAGGCAGTCTTGGGTTAATGAGAGGTGTGTCAATAGCTATATTTTTAGGAGGTAGTCAAGTTTTGGGGGTCGTCCCTGAAGTTTTAGCATAAGGGGACATCATTGGAAAAACAATTGGAGAGGAACTTCAGGTCTCCACAATGTCGGCTAGAATGAATACAATGTTTAACCATGTTGATGCCTTCATTGCTTTACCAGGTGGTCTAGGCACATTGGAAGAGATCTTTGATATTTCCTCTTGGGCCCAACTGCACATTCACCATAAACCCATAGGTTTGTTAAATGTTAATGGTTATTATGATAAGTTGTTGTCTTTTCTTGATCATGCTGTGGAACAGGAATTTCTAACATCTTCTACACGACAAATCATAATCTCTGCTGCTACTGCTGAACAATTGATTGACCAACTACAATATTTCATTCCTGTAATTGATCCTTCCATGAGTCACATAAATTGGTCAACTAAGGAAAGCCGTAAAAAGCTTAGATTGGATTTGAGCCTTCATTTGTGAATTTTTGTGTCTTTTGGTTTTATTATTATGTTTTGTTGTTTCTTATATTTGTTTCAGTGTGTTCCAAGTTTGTCAGTGTTTGTTATTTCAGGTGATATCTTCTATACTCTATCTTTCTACCTTTAAACATTGAGGGCAATGTCTCGTTTTAGTTGGAGGGAAAAGGTAGTAGCTAAAAAAAAAAACTAACTGTGTTTTCTATTTCATAAAGCATATGCAAAATTGTTATTACTATGATGGCAGAGTAAGGAGAACTTTTTATGACTCTTGAGACGCATCTTAGTAATCATTAGTAACAAGATCTATCATAATACTTCTTGAAATATTCAGGTTTACAAACTCTCGCATTACTATCACTTAATTTTACTCATATACTCATTTAACATGTATTCTTAAACCTTAATTTACACACACACACACTTTAACATATAATTATGGGTTGCACAATGGATTATTACATTATTTATGTTCTTTTGTTAAAGGTAACAACTAAGGGAAAGGAATAGTATATAATTAGAAAAAAAAACACAAAAACAAAAACAAAAAATAAGAAAAGAAAAGAAAACATGATGATAATAAAAATATAGATAAGTTTGGTTTCGTAGCCTCCCTAACCTAAGCAATTAAGCTCGAATGGGTGTTTTAACATCTAATACCCTAAAGTCAACTGACTTGGGAGCTATTGGCCCAACGCTTGTTACATGGGTTGAGGAGAAAAGCTTAAGGGAATCAAACATTGCACTATCTATATATCAGTATCTGCGACTCGAGTTATTAAGCTCGTAGGGGTGTCCCAACACCTAATGCCCTAAGACCAACTGGTTTGGGAGTCATTAGTCGAAAGCTCGTTACATGGGTTAAAGATGCATGATGTTTTAAGTTATATCTATACATGTAAGAAAAAAAGAAAAAAGAAAAAAAAAGACAAAAATAATAATCCCAACCCA
>NW_011502807.1:13637-16299 GCF_000495115.2 Populus euphratica | reverse complement strand
TTTTAGTCGTGTCATCATGCAACCCACAATCAAGATTGAGATTTGATCTTAAAAACCCGAAATAGATCTGATAGGAGTGTGACGCAATAAAAACCTGCCCCATGACACCAACACTATTGAAATAAAATAGAATGACACTACAAAGCTAGTTAATCTTCGATAAGTTAGATTTAGTTCATTCAAGAACTAAAGAATGCAAGAATTACTCTCACACGTTAAAACTGAAAAATTTTGAACTAATATTCATCAATCGCTCCTCAAAATTTTGGTTACATGTGTTTAAATAATTTTTTTAAATTAACCCCAATGGATCTACCCTAGTTGGATGAACTGACCCACATACAAAACTAACCCAAAAATCGTAAACTGAAAAGCCTACAACTTGATCCAAACAAGCCTTGGATCTTAACTAAACAACAAAGTATTAATTAAGGCCAAATATAAAAGAAAATAATAAAAAATAACAAATCTTTCATCAAATACCAGAATCCTTGTTTCCTTGTATAACTAGAATGAATAGTGAATCCTTATAAGAAGAGGATTCTGAAACATTAATGAATCCTCTTCTGTGAAACCCAAGAACAAATTATACAAAAAAAAGTGGGGGATTTATAATAATTTAAATTTTTATAATTCAAAAATAATGTAACTACAAAAAATAATAATGATAATAATTATGGTGATAAAATTTAATAGTTTTGGAGGGAAAAAAGTGGTTTGATTGAGAAAAAGGGATAAAGATGGGGCTAAAATGGAATTAAGAAGAAACAGGACTATAAATACCCCATTCCTTCTCTCTCCCATGGCCAGCTGGACAACATTAAGAAGGGAAGAAAAATTCAAATTTTCCTTCTTTAAGCTTAGGAGAAAACACTTAAGTGAGTATACCTATATTAAGTGGAGAGGATTTACAAAAAGAAAAGTGAAGAATTTATGAAGAAAAGAGGAAGAAGGGAGGGTCGACTGTAGGTGCGGAAAAAGGAGTTGAGAAACCTTAATCAAAATAGAAATTAAACCTAAATTTCCTTCAAGTATGTAGTTCTAAACAAATTATGAAATCCAATTTAAATTCTATTAAGAATTGTGCAATAATTTGAAGTTGGAAAAATGGGTTCTTCAGTAAAAAAATTAAGGGATACAGAAATAAATGGAATTAAGTGGATGGGAGTTGCATAAGCTATCTAAAAGCATGAAATTATACAAAGAAGATGAAAACAAAACCCATAGACAAAGGAGCAAGTGACCGACCAAGGTGGGTTAGAGAGGAAGGGGAGAAATTATGATTTTTCCCTATTGTTCCATAAAAAAATTGAAACATATTGTCATGGGGTAAACAATGATGAAATTTGTGGTAAATGTTCATTTTAAATACAGGCCTATCACATAAATGAAAGGATTGATTGATGACTTTAAGAACTTAAATTGCAAAGGCAAAGAGATGACCAAAATTAGAAAAGAGATGTCGGTGCAATCCAAACCAGAACACTGTTCGGTAATTGGGTCATATCTGGAGCTACAGATCTCAGATTTAGGTCCAATTTATATGGATGGAAAGGTAAGACATAGGCCTACAACTTTCATATGGAGCCCAAGATCTAAAAAGGCCATTATCAAGTCCAAATTGTAGCAACAACAAAGAAGCCCGAATCTGTCTTCCAGCCCGAGCACTGTTCGGTATTGTGGCCATATCTGGAGTTCTAGAAGTCCAAATGAGCTGAAATTTTTACACAAGAAAGCTGAGACAATTGCCTACAACTTTCATGTTTGCAACTGGCTCCAATTTTGACGTTATCAATGACGTTTTGGGCAGACAAGAGAAGATAAAGATTGTCACCAAGTCAAAAGTTGGCCACCCACTTATCAATTAGTCATCAAATCAATAGTTCCCATTTTTGGCCTATAAAAGGAGGCATTTGCCATGCATTTAGGCATCTTGGTTTTCAGATCAAGATCATGCTCTTCCTTTCTCTCTTTGTATTTTTTATGCTTTGTTTTCATTAATATTAAGTTTATGCCTTTCATTTCCTTTCCTTTACTTAGTTAACTTTTATGTTCTTATTTTGTTTATCTATTTTGCTTTCTTTCATTATGTCTAGCTAAGTTAATTATGTCAAGGTGAAAAGGTTACACTAATGGTGTAAGAATAAGTATAATGTAAACTTAATATGGACTTTAATGTTTGATACTAACATGTTTTATATTTGTTATCTTGTTCACTCTTTAATACTTTGCTTGTTAAATAACTAATCTTGATTTATGTTGTATAACACTTGGTACAACAAATGCTTGGCACTTTCATAGCCCATAATGTATGGTATAACCGACACCTGAGCTATGAAAGGAACTTGATTTATTGTTAACATAAGTTATAATCATGAATGCTTGACGAGATTTACAAGTATTAGCATTAATTGAATAAGATGACTAATGTAATCATGTTAACAATATATAATCTGATTGGAACCTCCTTTGTGTGTGGTTTCCAATTCAATAATAAGAGTTTATACTATACTTGTTTGATATACCATTAGTGGAACCTCTAACCTTGACATTTGTTATTATCATTGTTTAATCGTTACATTAATATTCCATCTCAAAGTTCTCATCTTCTTCTTCTTCTTCTCCTTCTTTTTCTTTATTATTATTATTATTATTATTATTA
>NW_011502807.1:6233-9326 GCF_000495115.2 Populus euphratica | reverse complement strand
TACTACTACTACTACTACTACTACTACTACTACTACTACTACTACTACTACTACTACTACTACTACTACTACTACTACTACTACTACTACTACTACTACTACTACTACTACTACTACTACTACTACTACTACTACTACTACTACTACTACTACTACTACTACTACTACTACTACTACTACTACTACTACTACTACTACTATTATTATTATTATTGTTATTGTCATTGTTGTTATTATTGTTAATACTATTATTATTGTTGTTGTTATTATTATTGTTGTTGTTGTACTATTGTCGTTTATAATTTGTACAATTAACCTCCCTGTGGTTCGACCCCAGTCTTGCCGGGTTATTTATTACTTCGACACTTCTGCACTTGGGAGAAGACATCAATCTTTTAGTCGTGTCAAGTATTTAAAAAGATCTAAAAAGAGGAAGGGAACCCTTAGTTCCCTTAAGCCAAGTTCGACCAAGAGCTAAATGAGGGAGAGAAGAGAAAAAACTCTAGTATACTGTGTGTTCATGATGCATAAATTAGGGATAGTGGAAAGTTCAATTGAAAATCATCAACGAATCTGGTCAGATTCATCATATCCTTTCTAGATTCGAGCCCTAGAAAAACAAAATTTAGGGACAATCTCTTTATAAGAGTTATAGCTGGGAGTATTAGCTTTTTAACGAATTTGACCTTGTCTAATTTAGAGTTTTGGAACTTCAAATACAAATAAAAATCTAAGGGAAGGTCAAGCTATCATTCTTACTGGCAGATTCGGCCAAGTCGATAAAACGATGAAATTTAGCTATATTAAAGGTAGAATTCATTTTCTTGCGCTTCGTAAAGTGTAATATCCCCCATTCCAGGATAAAAACAACAATCTTATGTCAATAAAAAAATAGTGTGTGTGTGTGTGTGTGTGTATTGTGTTTGTATTAAGTCTACCGAAATTTCAACGGAGTCTCTCATATACCGAAAAGTCCCAAGTTATCAACATTTATCAACATTTAACCTGTTTACACTTCCAATAACTTGCATCTCTGAACCCAATCCAGACCCAATCATCCCGGGTCTTAATCCCACAAATATCATCATATATATCAACCTTATATTTATGATATACATTATATAACAAATATCATTTTAGATGAATAAAAATATAAATATGCATACATGAATTATGATTATATGAACTATAAAGTTAAGTACATTTAATCAAGTTTAAACATTAATTATACAAATTAAGTTATACAAACATTTCCATGTTTAAAAAAAATACAAGGATAGACTCCTTAGAACCTAGATTACAAGAAGTGAACATAAGTTATGATTTACTTCTGTCATGCATGCGATGGTCCTGAAATAAAATATATATTATTGAAAACATGAATATTAAATAAATATAACAACACAAATATTTAACAATTTAAAAAAGCAACATGCATTCATATTTTGTTCACTTCTCCCTTCTAGTTTTCATTATAATTTCTTTCTTGTTTAACTACTAAACACTGTTTTCCCTCCCATTATCAACTTCCATTCCAAATTTTATAAGATCAATTATGATTATTTCTGCTTAACATATTACCAATACCAATTTCACTGGTATCATCATCATCACCTCGTAGGAGTCGATGCAAGGCGATCCCCTTACCCGGGATCCTAACATATATTAAATGTATACTAGTCAATACATAGTGATCCCCTTAACTGGGATCCTAACATACACTAAATATATATTAACCAAATACATGGTGATCCCTTTACATAGAATCCTCTCATATTTTCTTTGTCAGCGATAATTTCATCACTTGATAATTTGACATGACCAAAAGATTAATATCTTATTCCAAGTGTAGAAGTGTCAAAGTAATAAATAACTCGACAAGACTGGGATCGAACAACAGGTAGGTGAACTATATAAAATTATAAACAATAAATAAAAGGGAGTTGAAGAGAATTCTTTAGATATGATATTGATATAAGGATTAAGCAAAGATAAAATAATTGTCAAGGTTAGAGGATCCACTAATGGTATTTCAAATAAGTATAGTATAAACTCTTTTTATTACTTAACTGGAAACCACACCCAAAATAGTTTCCAATCAGATTGTAAATTGTTAACATGATTACATTAGTTATCTTATTCAAATAATGCTAATACTTGTAAATGTAGTCATGTATTCATGATGCTGACTTATGTTAACAACAATTCAAGTTCCTTTCATAGCACATGTATCGGTTGTACCATACATTTGGGCTCTGAAAGTGCTAAGTATTTATTGTACCAAGAGTTATTGATGTAACCATATTATTCGATAGTTTCGCCCACATTTAACTAGTGTTTTGCCAATGCCTTGATATTCTTTATTGTATGTTTTGAAGGCACTTTTGGATGAAAGATGCAAAAAGGAGTAAATTTGAGGTAATTGGCAGATTTGACCTTCAGTCGATGTTTTACGTAGAGTATGAGCTCTAGAGGTCAAAATGAAGTGATTCCAGTGGCATTAAAAATCTAACATCCATTCCTTTTTAGGAATATAAAGAAAGAAAATAAAATAAGGAAGAGCATGGAAATCACAACTTTTAAAGTCAAATCTTGTAATCTGCCAATGTAAATCTTCGGCCATTCCGACTTAAATATCTAGAGCTATAGAAGTCCAATTAATGCAAGCTTAATTTGTTTGGATTCCTAACTCAAAGGAGTATAAACGCTCAAAGTTTCAGCCAAAAACAATGTCATATAAGGTAGATATGAGTTTTTAAAGATGACAATTGAATTTTGCTAGCAAACAGGTTTTGTGAAGACACGAGTCCAAATTACATTTTGAAGCATCTAAACCGATATCTAAGTTTTTATTTTAGAAATTTAGCTCATCTAAGTCAAAGCTTGAAGATTTCATGCAAGGTTATTTCTCTTTTTTTAGGAAAATAATTATTGAAATACTTAAATATAAACTGTCTACTTGAGGGAGGATTATTTTATAAAATAGAGAATAAGGTTTCCTAGGATATAAAAAGAATGAGAGAAGAGAAGGGGGGCAACCTGTAAACACGCAAAAGAAAATATATATATATATATATATATATATATATAGAG
>NW_011502807.1:0-6197 GCF_000495115.2 Populus euphratica | reverse complement strand
TTAACTAACCAATGTTAAGAAGAGATAAATATTTAGAATATAAATTGATGTTTCGTTTCCATGATCAGTTCTAATTTCTATAGGTGGATGTGTGCTTGCGACTAAGGTTTGTTCTATTGAAAATTTTCTGATTTTATTTAATTTTGCTTGATAGTTTTCTAATTTCTTTTGCTTTAGCTTAGATAACGTCCAAAACCCCCCCAAGTTGCATATCATCTAGCATAAAAATCTGACTTGAACCTTTCTCGTGGGATCAACGCCTTGCTTGCTTTATATTATCTTGTGTGTTGTGTTTTAAGCTAGGGTAATTAATTTGTACGACAACGACATCGCAACATTTATACAATATAAATCTAGATTAACCGTTTAACAAACAAAGTATTAAAAGTGAACAAGATAACAAATACAAAACATGTTAGTATCAAACATTAAAGTCCATGTTGAGTTTATACTATACTTATTCTTACACCATTAATGTAACCTTTTCAGTTCGACATAATAAACGTAACTAAACATAATGAAAGAAAGAAGCATAAATAAACAAGATAAGAACATAAATAAGATATAAGTTAACTAAGTAAAAGAAAGGAAATGAAAAGTATAAACAAGAGATTAATATAAGCAAAACTTAAGCATTACAAAAATATAAAAAGAAAGAGCAACATGACCTTGATCTAAAAACTAAGATGCCTAGATGCATGACAAATACCTTTTTTTATAGGCCAAAATTTGAAATTATTGATTTGATGATTAATTATGAGTAGGTGGTCATCCTTTCATTTAGTAACAATCCTTATCTTCTTGTCTATAGAAAACGTTATTTCTAACATCAAAATTTGAATAAATAGTCTTCATGAAACAAGAATGAGGTCATTTCAACTGCTAGAACTCGAGATATAGGCTAAATATTGAATAGTGTTTGGACTACATGACAAATTTCGACTTCTCCTTTGATGCTAAGATTTGGACTTCCAAATGACAGAATTAAGTCTTGGACTCTCATGAATGATTTAGGCTATGTCTTAGCTTTCTAGCCATATAAACCAAACTAAAATCCAAGATCTACAACTCTAGATATGACCCAACGAAAGTGTTCTAGTTTGAATTGAATCAACATCTTTTTTCTAAACTTAATGTTTTCTTTGTCCTTTCACTTTCAATAGTTAATCACATCAATCAATCCTTAGAATTGTGAGATATGCCTACATTTAAAATGAACATTTAACATAAATTAATATTAGATATATTATTATAAAACATGCTTTGGTTAAGGAGTTATTGATACTTCAAGTGCAAAATGATGATATAAAACCTTAATAAAAATACACTTTTAAGTATTAATCACACCCCCCACCAGCTTATTACTAGTTCTTAGTAAGCAACGTGTTAAAAAAGAAAAAACAATTTGTAAGTTCCACAAAGTTTTTGTAAATTCCACAAAGCAAGGTATTCATCATTTAACTTCCATTAATCTATCTAGATAAACAAACTCTCATTAAATTTATATATCTGCTTTATACTTCTTAAACAAGATAATAATAAATCTTTTTTTTTATATGCTCAATGTATAAGAACATAGATGATGGGGTTTTATTGGAAGAAAACAATATTTTGTTCTAATGTTTTTCTAGGGTTAACTTTTTTAGGTTGAGATTATTATCTTTTTTTTTAATATATATATACATATAACTTAAAACACAATGCATGTTTAACCCATGCAACGAGCTTTCGGCTAATGACTCCTAGACTAGTTGGTCTTAGGGCATTAGTTGTTAGACACCTCTACGAGTTTAGTAACTTGGGTTACAGATACTAATATGTAGATAGTGTAATGTTTGATTCCCTTAAGCTTTTCTCCTTAACCTATATAACAAGCACAGGGCTAATAGCTTTCAAGTTAGTTAACTTTAGGGTATTAGGTGTTAAAACACTCATTCAGGCTTAATTGTTTAGGTTAGGGAGGCTACAAAACCAAATTTCTTTGTATTTTTATTATCAGCAATTTTTTTTTTTACAAATTATATACTATCTCTTTCATTTAATTGTTACCTTTAACAAAAAATAAAATAATATAATAATCCAATATGCAACCCACAATCATATGTTAAAGTGTGTGAGTAAAAATGAAGGTTTAAGAATACTTGTTAAATAAGTATAGGAGCAAAATCAACTGATAATAACGTGAGAGTTTGTAAACCTAAATATTTCAAGAAGTATTCTGATGGACCTTGTTAAGAATGTTTACTAAGATGCGTCTTAAGAGTCACCTTAACAAAAAAAACTCCTTTATTCCGCTATCGTAGTAACAACAATTTTGCGGGTTAACACCTAAAGATAGGCAAATGGTTGAATTGATGTGCAATGGAACTTTTGAAGATAAAGACCCTGATGAAGCAATGGAGTACTTAGACTTGTTAGCTGAAAATGCTCAAAATTGGGACACCGCGGGTACATATGAGGCACCGAGTAAAACTCAACCTCATACATCTAGTGGAGGTATGTACAACCTTAGGGAAGATCATGACCTTCAAGCCAAGTTTGCATCTTTAGCTAGAAAAGTCGAGGCACTAGAATTGAAAAAGAGTGGTCAATTAAAATCTGTTGAAAACATTGTGTGTCAAATCTGTGAAACAAATGAACACTCAACCAACGATTGTCCAACCTTGCCTTCTTTTAAAGAATGTCTCCATGAACAAGCCCATGCTTTAAACAGTTTTCAAAGGGCCAACCACAACCCATACTCCCAAACATACAATCCTGGTTGGAGAAATCACCAAAATTTTAGTTGGAAGAGTGACAATGCACAAACTTCACAACCACCGTTTCAAGCACACCATAATTTCCAAAATTCTCATGGATATGCACCTCCTTATGCTCCACCTCCTACAAGAAATTTTGAGGAAACTTTGTATGCATTCATTGAAAAGCAAGAGACAATCAATACTCAACTTGCTCAAAACATGATAGATTTTAAAGATACTCTTGCTAAATTAACATCTGCTCTCAGTTTCCAAGAGAAAGGTAAGTTTCCATCTCAAACACAACAAAATCCCAAAGGGCAATACAATGCAAATGCAAGTAGTTCCGGAAGCCAACACATGGATCAAGTCAAATCAGTCACTACTCTGCGCAGTGGTAAGGTTATTGAAAAACCCTCTCTTGAACCTTATGAGAAAGATGATGAATCAATCTCTGAGGGTAAGGAAGGGGATGAATCTGAAAATTGCAAAGAAACGACTGATTCACCGCCAGCACTTCCATTTCCTCAAGCCATGACCAAACAAAGGAAAGTCAATCACAATTCTGAAATTTATGAAATTTTCAAACAGGTAAGGATCAATATACCTTTGCTGGATGCTATTAAACAGGTTCCTTCCTATGCTAAATTTTTGAAAGATCTATGCACTGTGAAGAGGAAACTGAATGTGAAAAAGAAAGCCTTTCTAGCCGAACAAGTAAGTGCTATTCTTCAGAACAATAATGCTTTGAAATATAAAGACCCTGGTTGTCCTACAATTTCTTGCTTTATTGGAGAGCATAAAATTGAAAGAGCCTTACTTGATCTTGGTGCTAGTGTGAATTTACTTCCATATTCAGTTTTTCAGAGTCTCAATCTAGGTGAGTTAAAACCAACTTCTATAACTCTTTTACTTGCCGATAGATCTATAAAAGTGCCTAGAGGAATAATTGAAGATGTGTTAGTACAAGTCGATAAATTCATTTATCCTGTGGATTTTATTGTCTTGGACACACAACCTGTTGAAGTATGTAATTCATTTCCTGTTATTTTAGGACGTCCATTTCTTGCAACTTCTAATGCATTGATTAATTGTAGGAATGGACTGATGAAGCTATCATTTGGAAACATGACATTGGAGATGAATATTTTCAACATTTGCAAGCAACCTAGAGATGATAATGATTTACAGGAAGTGGACTTTACTGAAAAATTAATTCATGATCAATTTCCAACCACTTCCAATGAAATTGAGATTGATGAATCTGATGATTTGCAAATGATTTATTTTCAGAAAGAATCAAAGACAAGTAATTGGAGGCCGCAAATTAAGGAATTGCCACCACGATCAATTAAGTCCATACCTTCAAGTGTTCAACCACCTAAACCTAATTTGAAGTCGTTGCCATCCAATCTCAAATACTCATTTTTGGAAGAAAATAAAACTTTTCCGGTAATAATCTCTTCCAAACTTAATGCACATCAAGAAGGTAAGTTATTACAAACTCTGAAAATGCACAAAAAAGTATTAGGATGGACCATAACTGATATAAAAGGAATTAGTCCTTTGATTTATATGCACAGAATTTATTTGGAGGAAAATGTTAAACCCTCTAGAGAAATGCAATGAAGGCTAAATCCTAATATGAAAGAAGTAGTGAAAAATGAAGTCATTAAGCTTCTAGATAATGAAATCATTTATCCTATTTCTGACAGCAAATGGGTAAGTCCTACACAAGTTGTACCCAAAAAGTTTGGAGTCACTGTGATAACAAATGAGAACAATGAGTTAATTCCCACTAGAACTGTTACTGGTTGGCGCATGTGTATTGACAATAGGAAACTTAATTCAATGACTAGAAAAGATCATTTTTCTTTACCTTTCATGGATCAAATCCTAGAAAGAGTTGCAGGTCATGAATTTTATTATTTCCTAGATGGTTGTTCGGGTTACAACCAATTTGAAATTGCATTGGAAGATTAAGAGAAGACTACTTTCACATATCCATTTGGTACTTTTGCATATCGAAGGATGCCTTTTGGATTATGTAATGCACCAGCCACATTTCAAAGATGCATGCTTAGTATATTTAGTGATATGGTTGAACATTTTCTTGAGATTTTCATGGACGATTTTTCTGTTTTCGGTGATTCATTTGATGATTGTTTGACTAACTTTGAAAAGGTTTTGACTAGGTGTGAAGAGAAGAATCTTGTGCTGAATTGGGGAAAATGTCACTTTATGGTAACAAACGGCATTATACTTGGTCACATTGTTTCATCAAAAGGAATTGAGGTTGACAAATCTAAAACCGAGTTAATTACAAACTTGCCAACACCAAAATCTATTAAAGATGTTAGATCATTCCTAGGACATGCTGGTTTTTATAGAAGGTTCATCAAAGATTTTAGTGTAATATCTAAGCCTTTAAGTAACTTTCTAACAAAGGATACTATTTTTGAATGGACTGAATATTGTGAAGAAGCCTTTGTTAAACTTAAAAACTTGCTTACTTGTGCTCCTATCATTCAACCTCCCGATTGGTCATTACCTTTTGAAATAATGTGTGATGCTAGTGATTATGTCGTAGGTGCTGTTTTGGGACAAAGAAAAGATAAGAAACCTTATGTGATTTACTATGCAAGTAAAACTTTAAATAGTGCTCAAATGAATTATACCACCACTGAAAAAGAATTACTTGCAGTAGTATTTGCATGTGAAAAATTCAGGTCTTATCTTGTTGGCTCACCTGTTGTTGTTTTTAGTGATCATGCAGCATTGAAATATCTTCTTTCTAAGAAATATTCTAAGGCTAGATTTGTGCGGTGGATTTTGTTGCTTCAAGAATTTGATATACAATCAAAGATAAGAAAGGTAGCGAAAATGTTGTTTCAGATCACTTATCAAGATTGACAACAGATTCCAAAACTGACATCACACCAATCAATGACTACTTTCCCAATGAGTTTTTACTTTTCATCTCTATAATGCCTTGGTTTGCTAATATTGTTAATTTTCTTATTTCAAGACAATTGCCAGCTCATTGGAGTACCCAAGATAAAAGAAAGTTCTTAAATGAAGTGAAGAATTTTTATTGGGATGACCCTTAATTATTCAAGTATTGTCTTGATCAAATATTTTGAAGATGCATTCCTGATAATGAGGTAAGTAGTGTCATTAAATTTATCATTCTGAGGCATGTGGGGGCCATTTCTCCTCAAGAAAGACAACCACAAAAATTTTATAAAGTGGATTTTATTGGCCCACCATGTTCAAGGACTCATATGCATTTTGCAAGACTTGTGAGAATTGTCCAAAGTTAGGATCTATTTCAAAACGTCACATGATGCTTTTAAATCCTATTATTTTCATTGAGATCTTTGACTGTTGGGGTATAGATTTCATGGGTCCATTCCCTCCATCATTTGGTTTCTTATACATATTAGTCGTAGTAGATTA
>NW_011502819.1:0-16181 GCF_000495115.2 Populus euphratica | reverse complement strand
TTACCGAGATGAAGAGAGGCAAATCGGATACCAAATTGGACAAATTAGATAGGTTTGTGTCATTAAGCAGGCAAAAATCCGCGCAAATCCTTCTTGCTGTTGCTGTTATCTACGTGCTCCTTGTCACTCTTGAAATCCCTTTTGTTTTCGACTCTGGCCCCACCTCTGAAACCAGCACCACCCTCGCTCGCTTTTCTGAGCTTCAAAGCGAACAAGTTTTGCAAGATAAAGATGCCCCAACTCGACCTCTTAACTGGGTTTCTCATAACTTTTCCCGCCGTACTCAATCTCAACTTGCTGCGAGCAAAATCTTGTCCTCTTTGGGTTTCCACCCTAATACCTTGGATCCCACTAAGAAAGACGGCTCCCTCGACCTCCTTAAAGCTGCAAAGACTGCTTGGGAGGAGGGGATAAAGTTATGGGATGAAGTTCAATCTGGTAAAGCTAAACTTTTGGAGGTTTCAAACCTCAAGAATATATCCGAAGCCTGTCCCATTTCAGTTACGCTATCTGGGTCGGATTTTTTGAAGCGAGGCAAGTTGTTGGAGTTGCCTTGTGGGCTCACTTTGGGGTCGCATATAACGCTGGTGGGTAAGCCAAGAGCAGCACATGCTGAGAAGGACCCCAAGATTGCCTTGGTGAAGGAAGCAGACGACGAGGTGATGGTTTCCCAGTTCATAATGGAATTGCTGGGATTGAAGACTGTGGAGGCTGAGGACCCACCAAGGATTCTTCATTTCAATCCCAGGTTGAAAGGGGATTGGAGTTCGAAGCCTGTAATTGAGCAGAATACTTGTTATAGAATGCAGTGGGGGACTGCTTTGCGTTGCGAGGGCCGGGGGTCTGAGGCTGATGAGGAGACTGGTGAGTCGTTGATTCGTAGTGTTTCTTTTGGTGATTGTGTTTTTTGGACGAGTTTATACTTCTTCCTGGTTTGGTAGAGTGTTAAATCTAAACTATTGGGTTTCTTTTTATAAGACTGTATAAGTGACAGATTTGTTCTTTTGAAGGATGCTAATGTTTCACCTGCTTAATATTATGTTTGCGCATAAGAATTAGAATATTGATGCTAAATAGATATTTTGAGCTGCTAGGTTAACAACAGACAACAGTGCATGCAAGGTTTCCATCTCCTTTTTCTTTCCACGTCATTTATTGAAATTGCTATGAAAGAGACTAAAATTTTACCTCTACGTGCAAGTAATTTTTTATTTGAGTTCATCCATTTCTTGTTGTGTTTCCACCAAATTGAGCAATTCCTTTTATTGATTTCAGTTGATGATCAAGTGCAGTGTGAGAAGTGGATCCGTGATGATGATGATATATCAGAGGAGTCCAAGGCAACTTTGTGGTTGAACCGGCAAATAGATCGAACAAAAAAGGTGACTTTTGACTGGCCATTTCCTTTTGCAGAGGAGAAACTGTTTGTCCTAACTCTGAGTGCTGGTTTGGAGGGTTACCATGTTAATGTTGATGGGAGGCATGTCACTTCTTTCCCTTATCGAGCTGTGAGTAACATCCTACAGCTTATCAATCTCATGATGGATGTGGAGTGTGGAGTTTTTGTAATGTTTCGTGGTAATGATGACAGGGATTTACTCTTGAGGATGCAACGGGGTTAGCTGTTACTGGGGACATAGATGTTCACTCTGTATTTGCTGCTTCATTGCCCTCGAATCACCCTGGTTTTTCTCTTAACAGGCATCTGCAGATGTCTAGCAGATGGAAGGCACCATCTCTTTCTGTGGGGTCAGTGGAACTTTTTATCGGTATTCTCTCTGCAGCTAACCATTTTGCTGAGCGAATGGCTGTTAGGAAGTCTTGGATGCAGCATAGGCTTATAAAATCATCAAATGTGGTAGCTCGTTTCTTTGTAGCCCTGGTCTGTGAAAACTACTGTAGTGAAATCTGCTGTATTTATTGTTATTGCTTAACAAAATCATTTTGAGTTGGAGTCACTTACCTTCCTGAGTCAATGTTTGGACAGCACACTCGAAAGGAAGTGAATTTAGAGTTAAAGAAAGAGGCTGAATATTTTGGTGATATTGTCGTAGTGCCTTACATGGATAACTATGACCTTGTGGTGTTGAAAACTGTTGCCATCTGTGAATATGGGGTGAGTAATGAGCTATATCTAGATTTTGAAAAGAAGTTATCTTTGGGTATTACTTATATAAAATGGCTTTGTTTTTTTGTTTTGGTTTTTTACAGGTCCGCACAGTGCATGCAAAATATATTATGAAGGGTGATGATGATACATTTGTGAGAGTGGATTCCATTATAGATGAAGTAAATAAAGTTACTGCTGATAGGAACTTGTACATTGGAAACATAAATTACTACCATAAGCCCTTGCGATATGGTAAATGGAAAGTGACATATGAGGTAGGCCGAGCCTATTAATTGCTAAACCACGTGCTCACCTAAAGTTGCTTTTGATCATTGTATTTAGCTTTATGTCGAAGGCCACTGGTAATTGTCGCTTGGTTGCATAGCATCACATTCATTCTAGATGTCTCATGTGTAGCTCTTGTGTGGAATGCAATGCTCCCTATGTGTATTGTTTGTGAGAAATAGATGATATGATCCTCCCCCGCCCCCACCAACCACCCCAAAAGGAGGAGGGTGGGGATTGGTCCCAAGTATGGTGTTGGTTTGATGTCTCCTCATGCATATTTTCCGTAGGCCATACTCTATTTTATGTCAAGGACTTTGTGATGGAATTCTAATTTAAGATTATCCTGCCATCTCTTCTCATTTGGTGGTGGTTTCAGGAATGGCCAGAAGAAGATTATCCACCCTATGCAAATGGGCCAGGCTACATTTTATCTTCTGACATTGCGTGCTTCATTGTTTCTGAGTTTGAGAGTCATAAATTAAAGGCAAGTAATTGGAATGGTTTTTATCTTCTCCTCTCTCTGACCCTCCCTCCCGTCTAACTGACTCGCACTTCCCATTTTGTGCAGTTGTTCAAGATGGAAGATGTCAGTATGGGAATGTGGGTAGAGCAGTTCAATAGCTCAATACCTGTGGAGTATGTGCACAGCTTGAAGTTCTGCCAGTTAGGATGTATTGAAGGTTATTATACGGCTCATTACCAGGCCCCCAGGCAAATGATATGCCTCTGGGAAAAATTACAAAAGCAGGGAAGGGCTCAGTGCTGCAATGAGATGATGATCAGGACTTCAGTCAATGAGAGGCCCAAGTGCCGGAATAGGGAGAGGATGATCACTAGATTAGGTGAAATGAGGACTGGATCATGGATGAGAGTCACCACCTGGGGTGACTGTCCTGAAAAACTCAAGATATAACAAACAAGGGAGACAAATTTTGCAGCCATATAGCATTGTATGTTCTGTGGAAGGGGTTCGCCTAGCAGCACCAAGGCTGTGAAAATGCCCTTTCCTAATTCAGTCATCTTTTTTGGCTCATACTTTTCTAGGCCTGAGGTTGGAGGTGATAAAGATAGGTGAACTATAGAAATCCAAGTTCTCTTACGTTAGAAATGATAGCAGAGCATGGTATCATAGGTTTAAGATCATGCATGACCCGAGGGTCAAGGGTTACTTAGGGTCAACCCAAGCTTTGGATTTTAATATTATTTTTGTAAAAAAAAAGCTTCTGAAATGATGGTGGTATGGTGCGCTAATTGACAGGAAGGTCTTATAACACGGCGTGGAAGATGATGTTTATATATTCGCAGTATATATTTTTGTATTTTCATATCGGTGCTTTCCTCATTCCTGGCAGTAGAGGATATTGTATACGCATGGATTTTTATTTTTATTTTTATTTAAAAAAAAAGAGTGAAATAAAGTTCATGTACAAGACGGCGTGGAAGCTCATGTACTTTTTCGAAAGGAAAAGAAATTAGTACCAAACTACAATAATAAAGTTTATAATTTTCATATTCTATGTTCTCTGGCAACAATGTGTGGCCACCTTTCAACTCATCATGTAGCTGACTGAGTCAACAACTTAAACATTTTAGTTGCACAATAGTTGCTTATTCTTCTTTAATAAATTCCAACCTATGATCGGTACCATCAATCAAATAAGTTCAAAGTTCTCAAGGGGGGTTTCAAGGTATCATACTATCATCGTAATTTAAAATATATTTTATTTAGAAATATATTAAAATAATATTTTTATTTTTAAAAAATATTTTTAATACTAGTATATCCAAATAATCTAAAATCATAAAAAAATTAATTTTAAACAAAAAAATTTAAATTTTTTAAAAATATAATTTTAATCACATTTCCGAACATTACCTTACAAGATATCCCAACAACTTTTTAAAATAATTATGTCAAAAACATGTATTCCTTTCCATTTAAAATAATTATGTTAGAAATATGCATTCCTTTCAATTTTTTGTGTGACTATAAATAACATAATAAAAAGTTAAAGTAAATGATATAAATTGAAAATAAATTCTATTAATTTTAATGTGGATTTTTTTTTTAATTTTATCATTTAATATTGAGTTGATAGTAAAGTAGTTTTATATTTTTTTATATTTTTTTATCATATAATTATAATAAAAAAATTGACCTAGTGAAGTCCATAATTCAGAGAGTTAATTTAGCGGGCTGACCAAGGTTGACGTGGTCTATTTTTATTATTATTATTATTATTCCTTCTCCTTTTGGACCTGTCTAATCAATAAAATCATATTGAAATAAATCTAATAAAGTTGGGTTGAGATTTTTAAAACTTGAACTATTGTGCTGAGTTCAAAAACATTACCGAAAAGTTTATAACAATATATGTATTATATTTTTATGTTCCAAAGAATTTGGATCCAACATGCAATGAAAGCACACACAATAAACTAGTCACCATCTATTTTTTTAGAAAATGTGAGTTTAATTAAACTTATTTCATCTCTTGAGTGAATTTTTAATATTGATTATGAACAATAATCAACTAAAATTTATATTAAATAGTATCTGTATTTGATTGTTGTTATATATCTATTTATTTATACTCGTATGAATAGTTTTGGTTGGATAGAGACTTCAGGGACCTAAGAACAAAAGTTCAAGGAATGTCATCTATAAGATAGATCATGCCCTTGTTACCTCACCCTTCACTTTTTTTATTATTATTTTTTAAAAAATAATTTTTCTTTATGTTTTCAGATGGTTTTGATATGCTGATATCAAAAATAATTTTTAAAAAATAAAAATATTATTTTGATGCATTTCTAAGCGAAAAACACTTTGAATCGCAACTACTACTACAATCCTAAACAGGCCTTATAACTCCAATACTTTCTCATCTATCTCTGTCTCTTATCTGGTCCTGTTCACTTGCAAGAAAGCTAACCTTCAAGCCCCATCAAACAATCATTCTGCCTCTATTTTTTTCTGCAAGTCTTGGTGGAAATTAAGTAGTCCTATTTTGCGTCATTATTCTTATAATTTTAAAGTATTCTTAAATGACTTAAAAACTTATTTAATGATAGATTCCTACTATAACAAGGACAAAATAATTGTTTCCATACACCATAAAGATTCCATATTAATATAAAGTTTATATCACACATGGAAATTATATTGTTGCCCATTAAATATCCTTACAAGACTATAAAATTTCCAAAATCAGTTATCACATCATTATAGAAAAAAACTCTCAACTAAATAGGAAGTCCACAAGTCAAAAGAAAATAAATAATAAAATTCATATAGCCTATATTGACCAGTATTGTAATGCTTTTCCAAACTCTGATTGATCTAAAAGTTTAACCCAAAATAGAACAACATGTTAGGAGACTTCATGTAAAATTTTAGACCGATCAAACAGTCAAATTAAGAATTATAGTTGTTGCTGTGAAACTGGACAGTTGCATATTTTACGTCAGAATCCAAATCTTATTGTTTTTTTGTTGCTTGAATTGTATCATTCCCTATCTTTTCAAAATGAATCATCTTTGAATCATTAAGAGGGATAATGGATATAGTTTTAGACTTTTTTAAAGCTTTAAAGTTCTTTTCTTACCAACTACTTTGGATGAAGGTAGCGACCCTTCTCTTTTGTCTATCATCATTGCAGTGTTTTTGCTCTTCTCTTTCTGAAGCTTGGCAGGCAACGACTAATGTCGTCAACATATGAAGTTCTCCCTTAGAATATGGGATAGACTCTTGGTTTCTTTTTTCAGAACACTAATCCTTTTATTTCTCATGTTTTTGTTTTTACCTTCCGCATCAATTTTTCTTTGTGTTGTCTTTATTTCAAGTCTGATCTTGTTTCAAATCATTTTCAGTCAGATTGTATTCTTCCTATATTATTCTTTATTAGTTGTACTGAATTGAATCTTTTAGCTCTGATACCAAATGATGTGAACCTCGTGATCACGTGGTCACGCAACCTACATACAAAGATAACAATTCTCAGAAAGCCAAGTAAATCAAGTTTATTAAGAGTGTGATACAAAGATAACTTATACCTAGACACCAATATTATTAGAAATGGAAACCTCCACCTAACGGATATTGATTCGCGAACAAGAAGTGTATGGATGAAACCATGAAGTTAGTTGTTCTTCGATAAGTTGTTTTTCAGTTATTTAGAAAACCAAGAAAAGGAGATTATCCCACCAACACATAACAAGTACGACAAACAAGAAATTTTATTAATCTGAATTGTGTAGCTTATATGTTTGATTATGCCTTTATTTATAATGACTCTAGATTGAAACAAACTCTAATGGACCCCTTATGTAGACTTATATGATGTCCACTTACAATTAAACTTAAATAATATAAAGAAATCCTAAACTAAGAAGAAAATAATAATAATAACAATAATAAATCTAAATGTAATATCTTAAATATGATAGGATTAGATTTATTTCCTTTTAGAAGTTTCATATAAGTGAGGAGAATCAAATTTGAAGTTGTCTCCTCTTTAGTTTTCTTATTTGCAAAGTATTGTTAGCTGACTTGAAAATTTATTTAATGATAGATTCCTACTATAATAAGGATAAAATAATAGTTTCCTTACACTATAATAATTTCACATTAATACGGAGTCCATATCACACATGAAAACTATCTTGTTGCCCATCAAATATCATTGCAAGAGTAGGAAATTTTCAAAACCAACTACCACATCCTTGTAGGAAAAAAAAATTATAACTAAATAGAAAGTCCATAAGTAAAAACAAGTGAAAAACAAAATTCATATAGCCTTTGTTGACCAATATTGTGATGCCTTCTCAAACTCCAATTTACCTAAAATTATAACCTAAAGTAGGAAAATATGTCAGGAGACACCATGTAAACTTTCATCCCTTTCCAACAGTCAGATTGAGAATTATGACTATTGCCATAAAATTGGACAATTGTGCATTTTATGTCAAAATCCTAATCTAATTGTTTTTTCATTACCTGGCTTGTATCATGATTAGTACTTAAAAGTGCATTTTTATCAAGGTTTTATATTATCATTTTGCACTTGAAATATCAATAGCTCCTTAACTAAAGCATGTTTTATAATAACATATCTAATAATATAAGATACCTTTAATTTATGGTAAATGTTCATTTTAAATACAAGCCTAACACATAAATGAAAGAATTGATTGATGAGTTTAAGAATTGAAATTGAAAGGATAAAAAGATGGTCAAACTTAAAAAAGAGATGTTGGTGTAATCCAAACCGGAATATTGTTCGGTAATTGGGTCATATCTAGAGCTGTAGATATCATATTTAATTCTACTTTTTATAGATGGAAAGATAAGACATAGGCCTATAAATTGTATATGAAGCCCAAGATTTAAAAAGGTCATTTGCAAGTCCAAATTATAGCAACAACAAAGAAGTTTGAATCTGTCCTGCAGCTCAAGCACTGTTTAGTGTTTGACCCATATCTAGAGTTCTAGAAGTCCAAATGACCTCCATTTTTTTTTTCTGGAAAGCTGAGACAATTTTCTACAACTTTCATGTTCCAAATGGTTCCAATTCTGAATTTATCAATGATATTTTACGCAGACAACAAAAGATAAGGATTGTCACCAAGTCAAGAGTTGGTCACCCACTCATTAATTAGTAATCAAATCAATAGTTTCCAATTTTGGCCTATACAAAGAGATATTTGTCATGCATCTAGGCATCTTGGTCTCCAGATCAAGATCATGCTCTTACTTTCTCTCTTTGTATTTTTTATAATATTTATGTTTTGCTTTCATTAATATCTTGTTTATGCCTTTCATTTCCTTTCCTTTACTTAGTTAACTTTTATCTTATTTATGATTTTATTTTGTTTATTTTTTTAATTATGTTTAGTTAAGTTTATTATGTCAAGGTAAAAAGGTTACACTAATGGTGTAAGAAGAAGTATAGTGTAAACTTAACATGGACTTTAATGTTTAATACTAACATGTTTTCTATTTGTTATCTTGTTCACTCTTTAATACTTTGCTTGTTAAATGATTAATCTAGATTTATATTGTATAACACTTGATACAACAAATGCTTGACACTTTCATAGCTCATACTGTATGGTATAACCGACATCTGAGCTATAAAAGGAACTTGATTTGTTGTTAATATAAGTTATAATCATGAATGCCTGATGAGATTTACAAGTATTAGCATTAATCGAATAAGATAACTAATATAATCATGTTAATAATTTATAATCTAATTGGAACCTTCTTTGTATGTGGTTTCCAATTGAGTAATAAGAGTTTATACTATACTTGTTTGACATACCATTAGTGGATCCTCTAACCTTGATATTTATTGTTATCATTGTTTAATTCTTATATTGAACTTCCATCTCAAAGTTCTTATCAACTTCTTCTTCTTCTTCTTTTTCTTTTTCTTTACTACTACGACTATTACTACTACTATTATTAGTATTATTATTACTACTACTATTATTAGTAGTTTTATTACTATTACTATTATTATTAGTATTATTAATATTGTTGTTGTATTATTGTTACCTATAATTTATGTAATTAATCTCCATGTGGTTCGACCCCGGTCTTGCTGGGTTATTTATTACTTCGACACTTCTGCACTTGGAAGAAGACATCAATCTTTTGGTCATGTCATATTATTCCCTCTATCTTCAAGATGATTCATCAACAAATCATTAACAAGGATAAGGAATAAAGTTTTAGCATCTTTTTTGAAGCCTTTGAAGTTATTTTCTTATCAGCAATCATCGCCAACAACTTTGGATGAAGGTAACAACCCTTCTTTTTTGTCTATCATCATTGTGGTGTTTTTTGCTCCTCTTTTCTTGAAGCTTGCTGAGCATCAACTAATGTCATTAACACATCAAGTTCTTGCTATATCTCCCCTACAATAAGGGATAGACTCTTGGTTTCTTTTTTTATAACACTAATCTCTTTATTTCTCTCTCTTTGATATTATCTCTTCTTTTGAATCCTCTTCTTCTTTTGCCATAATACCTCATCTGAATACTTGAAATCCTGATTGTAATACTTCCTTTGTATTTTTTTATATCAAAACCAAAAACAAAAGTTAATGATAATAAAGAAAGTAAGAAGACATTTAGGACTGAAAACTGACCTAAAATTACATGGACTTTCAATTGACGAACATAACAAACCCCTTTAGAGTTTAGACCCAAATCTGGACCCTACACCAGATGACGTTTATATGGTTAGAAATTTGATATTTAGAGCGAATTCACCCCAAAAAACCAGAATATCAAGTTTGATTTAATTTCAAATTGATTTGATATATGAACGTAAAATTGACGTGAATGAGCCCATTTAAACCCCGAATTTGAAACCTAAACCAAACAATGTCTAAATGAGTTGAAAATTGATATATTATGTGATTTCACCCTAAATAAACAGAATATCAATTTTGATATAATTACAATATGATTTGATAAATGAACGTAAAACAAAAGCAAAACAAACCCTTTTATCCTAAATAACATTTTTTGAAAAAAAAATTACTCTAAAAAAACAATTTTGAATAGAAAGAATACTATGACACCTTTTTTTAATCCCAAAAGACTCAATTCAATGCAACAAATTAAGAATAATATAGGAAGAAGATAATTTGATCAAAACTGATTTGAAATAAAATCAGACTCGAAACAAAGATAACACAAAGGAAAATGATGTGAAAGATAAAAAAAAAAAAAAGAAATAAAAGGATATAACCTGATTAATGAAGTCAAGCTCTGATACAAAATGATACGAACCTCATGATCATGATACAAAGACAACAATTCCCAGAAAGTCAAGTAAACCAGGTTTGATAGAAGTGTGACACAAGGATAACTTGTATATAAGCACCAACACTAATGGAAACGGAACCCCCACCTAATAAATATTGATTCGTAAATGAGAAGTATAAAGATGATGTTATAAAGTCAGTTGTTCTTTGATAAGTCATTTTTTAGTTTTTTAGAAAACCAAGAAAGGAAGATTATCCCATCAACACATAACGAGTGCGGTAAATAAGAAGTTTTATTGATCTGAATTGTCTAACCTTACATGTCTGGTTATGCCTTTATTTATATTGACTCTAGACTAAAACAAACCCTAATGGACCTTTAATATGAACTTATATGAAGCTCACATACAATTAAACCTAAATAATATAAATAATCCTAAATTAAAAATAAAATAGTAATAATAATAATAAATCTGAATTGAATATCTTAAATATGATATGATTAGATTTGTTACCCTTTAGAAGTCTTATATAAGTTAGGAGAATCAAATATGAAGTTATCTTCTATTTAGTTTTCTTGTTTGCAAAGTATTCTTAGATAAATTAAAAACTTATTTAATGATAGATTCTTATTATAATAAGGATAGAATAATTTTTTTCATATACAATAAGGACTCCATGATAACACAAAGTTCATATCACACATGAAACTTATGTTGTTGCTTATTAAATATCCTTGTAAGACTAGGAAATTTTCAAAATCAACTGTCATATCCTTGTATGAAAAAAATCACGGCCAAATAGAAATTCTACAAGTTAAAAGGAAGTAAATAACAAAATTCATATAACCTCTGTTGACCAGTATTGCGATGCCTTCCTAAAATTTGATTGATCTAAAAATCTAAACCAAGGTAAAATAACATCTTATGAGACTCCACATAAAATGTTTACCTGATCCAACGGTCAAATTAAAAATTATGATTATTTTTGTAAAACTGGACAGTTGTGCATTTTACGTTAGAATTTGAATCTGATTATTTTTTTATTACCCAAATCATATCAATGAGTAGCCTTCAAAACAAGCTCATTGAATTTAATTATGAAATGTTGTCTAATATATTAAGTATTTCAAATGATGATCCTCGTATATTTGAGATGGGATAACATATCAATAAGTAGCCTTCAAAACAAGCCCATTGAATTTAATTATGAAATGTTGTCTAACATACTAAGTATTTCAAATAATGATCCTCATATATTTGAGATGAAAGTTATCCCTACAATTAAGGAATTTATATATGATGAGATGATTATTATGCATACTAGGAGAGAAAAGTTTGCACTAGGTGCAAAGATCAAGAGACTTGATGCTAAGACCTAAATTGCTTCATAGGGTTATATCACATAATATTTTGCCTAAAAAGGGGCACTTTGATGAAATGACTTTTATGGATTTATGCCTTATAAATTGTATGATTAGAAGAAGGCCAATTAATTTGCTATATATTATAATGAAAATTTCGATAATGGAAAATGGTAAAAAACAAAAGCTTTTTACTTATGGTCAGGGCTTAACAATTATCTTTGAGCATTTTGATGTTGAATTCATGAATACAAATTGGGCACCATATTCCAAACATTTAGAAATAGATAATAAGGCCCTAATAAAGATAAAATTTATCTTAAATGAGGATGGTGCATGGGTTTTGAAAGACCAAATTGACGAGGAAGAGTGTGATGAAAAAGATGAACAACAAGTTGGTGATGATAAATTTGCTAATGTATTTGAGACACCACCTCTAGCTTCCTCTCATAAAGATATTAGTACTAGCTCATGGAGATTAAGGTTTATATGAGTTGTCTTCAAGAATCACAAGCACATATCAACCTACGAGATATCAAGGATATAATGACTAGCTTGCTCTTTCGGTATCCACTACCCTAGATGATTTTACCATTGGCTTCTTGTGTTTTTCATGCTTTTCATTTTACTTTCTTTCCCTGTTTGTAATGAATGGTGTATTTTGAATATTATGTTATGTTTTTATATCTCACTTCTCTAATCTTTTTCACTTTTCCTATTTATATTTTTTTATGACAAAAGGAGAGAGAAATGGGAAAATAAGCATTAAGCAGCGAATATATATATGTGTGTGTGTGTGCGCGCGCGCGCGCACTTACATAATTAAGGAGAGATATATTTATAGATTGCATATTATTGTTTAAAGCTCTAATGGTATATTACAAAACATAAAGGGGTACATATATTTATATCTCTAAGTGTACATTAATTGTTATCATTATAAAAAAAAAATGAGATTGTTGACATATAGGTCACATATTAATATTTATAATATCTTGTATTTTGATGATAATAATTAAATGAAAAATGGACTAATAATATATTTGGATGAAATTAAGTTTAAACATATTTTATATAAAGATCACATCAACAAACACATGGAATTGAATAAAGAAATTAATTAACAAGTCTAAGATGCAAAGCTATTGAAGACGTAGTTATTAATTATTCATTTTAGAACTTATTGTTAAATCTTTATATTTTACTCAATATCAAACAAAAGTGAACTCACACACTTCACATTGCATGCATATAAAGGATTGATATACATTTAATCGGTTCAAGTTTCACTAGGTTCGAAACTATCAAAACTGGTTTTTAAGTTGAATCAGTTGATCGCTATTCATTTGTGATGAACACTTGAAAATTTTGTAAGAACCGGTCCACTGAATGGTATAGTCATTTGAACTGATTGAGCTCTTTAACCATTAGAGGCATTCCAACGGCTATAAACAATAGCTAGTTTCTTTTATATATATATATATATATATATATATATATATATATATATATAGCTTTATTTTATTCAAAATTAAAGTGAGATTCTAAACATATATGATATAGAAGCTATTACAAAAGAAAAACCAACTAAAAATCATTAATCCTAACATATTCTAAGTTATGCTAAATTAAATGTTTATATTCTAACACAAGAGTATAAAATCTCACACTCATTACACATGAAGTATCTATTTATGATCAAACTATTTGAAGTACTTGCATGATAATTCATTCTTAATATGTTTTGTCACAAATCAGCTAGAAAGGGAGATTAAAAATGTCAAAATGATTGACTTTAATTAGTGAAGGATTATTTACAATGAAATTTTTTAGATTGATTATCCAAATTAGATAAAGAATTAATTAAGTTTATCTTATAGGATATAGTGTAATTATTTTTGTAATTATTCTTGTTTGTTTTGATAAATTATATAGGAAGTTCATATAGAAGATAGATAAAACCTGACCAAAGATAACTTTCAGATAAGTGTTTTTATAAAACCTAAATAGTAGTTTGTTAAGAATGTAACAGAATAAAAAACTTGAAGATAATATTCTGATCCTTATCACATGGATGTGTATATAAGGAAGGATAATTTGAAGCATCAGTAAGGTGAGTGCAACACTTATAGCGAAGTAAAAGTGCCTAACTAACTAAAAAGTTACATAGAGTTTCACAACATAAACTCTTAACGTATGAGTGGAGTGTGAAGAAAATTTTAAAAGAGAATTGTTCGTTGTAGAGTTGGAAAGCCTGCAAACATCTAAGGAGAATTTCTGAGCTAATTGTTAGCAATTAGATGTTCTAGATAAGATAACAATATTTTGAAGATCGTCATATATTCTGGCAAGCTACTACAGTAGAAGACAAAACAAAATGTTTTCCTTGACAAGTACAATACTATAGTTACAAAGGATTTGTAGTCATAAATACTCCTCTTGTAATCTTATAAACTAGTGAAAGTTATGTATCTTAGGTTTAGCGTCCCCAAATGGTTTTTTTTTTATCTTTTACAGATTTTTCCTTTGTAAACAAATAATTTATTCATTTAAGTTTTTCATACTTATATTTATTTGGTTACTAATTAGTGTTTAAAAGTGTTAACAGATTGCTTCTTAATACATAGAAAATAAAAACAAGTTTGTCAATTATTTTTCCAAATAAGTTTCCAACTGTGTTATTTTCTCAAAACCTTTATCCTATTGTGCCACTTTGAAAAAGAAATTATTCTAGGATATCAAAAATCAAGCGTCTATTTTGTATTATTGTTGTACTTATTATATTTTATAAATTGTTTTTAAATATTTTACTAGTCAGATTTTAGATTTTTTTTCTAAAAATTAGCACTGTTTTAAAAAATAGCAAAATAACATAATTTGAAAAAGCTTTAGCAAAATAACATGGTTTGATGCATGTCATGATTGAACAACGTAACATTTTAAGATGTTATTGGTGGAAAACTTGACCTTTCAAAGAAATTATTAAATTGGCTTACACAACTTATAATGAGGAAAAAAAGAAGATAGAAAAAACTTCATAGGCATGCCAAGGTTTTGATTTCAACACCACAAGTACCAGTGAAAGATTTTGATGATATGAATCTAGCAATACAAAGAAAGGTCACCTACGATGATTGAAATAGATCACATGTGGTTCCTAAAGGTGACAAGTGGTTTACTTATCTTTAGGCGGCACATGCGTTCCACTCCAATAATCGGTGATGATTTAATTTAGTATCGTTAGATTCATCTTGTCATAATCTTTTTAATAGTAACAATGGTGCCCCACTCAAGTATTTAGTATGCTTTTGGGGTTTTTTTCTTCTTTTTTTCTTTCTTCTTTATCATTATTGTAATTGCTCACTTGTCTTTAGACGATGTGTATGGCTCACTCAAGTCACCATTAGTGATCTTTCTTAATGTTGTTGGATTCATCTCATTAACATTTTTCTGATGATTTTGGTTGTGTTGAAATCAGAGCTTTCGTATGGCTTTGAGGTCTTTTCTTTCTTTCTTGTTCTCTATTCTCTCTCCTCATTGTAATTGTTTGTTTATCTTTGGACAACATGTATGATTTATTTTTATTATTGTTAGTGATTTTTTTGTATTATTAGATTTATCTTGTTGAGATCTTTTCAATAATGTCAGTGATACATAATTAGAGTTTCAATGCATTTCTATGATTTTTTCTGTCTTTTTCTCTTTTATCTTTTTTCTCCTCTCGTTGTAATTTGTGCTAGCTATTTTTTTGAAATGTTGTGTTTTCTAATCACGATAATATATTATACTTTTTAATCGTGACATGTATCAAATTATGTTATTTAAAAAAATTATATTATTTGATCAATATTTAAAAAAAATGGTGTTAATAAGTGGAAATACCCAAAATTTTATCATCTGTGATGGATATTTTAGTGTTTAGTCCCCGTACTAATATTCCACATTTGTTTCAATTTTTAATGATTGAACTTGTCCACTATGCGGAGTAGCGTGAGAATTGATTCTCTTCTAAATTCAAACAATAATTTAAAAGAAGAAAAATCTAGCAAAACTGCAATGACCTTTCTCATTTTGAATGATGGCAAAGTATGGATGACTGATTAAAGCCTTTTCTGATGAAGACCGATGACTACTGACTGGCCATTGGAAAAAAGTTTAAGCTAAATTTTAGTTTTGCTTTTTAATAGTTATTCTCATAATTATTGGAAATTTTTAATTTTAAGATGCATAAAATTAGTTGAGATATATGCCATATTAATTAAAAATAAAAAATAGCATATGAAATGAGATGCGATGACCCTTTGCTTCTGTGCGTCATAAGTACCTGCCCTCCTCTTCCCCGTCTGCAAAAGTGCAATGCAACCATTTCAGAGAGCTGTTTATTCAAAGGCATGGTAAATGAGAATCGTCCGTGGATTCACATCATATGAAGTCCCAAGTGGTCAGAACTGAACTGAAACTCGCCGGTTTCTTTCACTCTCTTGCACTTTACCGAGAAAATGACAAGGTCGTATGTCTGTTAATTTAATCAAAATGAACAAATATTGAAAAAGGAAGGAAAAACAAAACCCACTACAGTTGAGGGGCGCATGTTCCATAATGCTTCCCTTTTTGCAAAACTAAAGATCATAGCTTGCTG
>NW_011502878.1:0-15451 GCF_000495115.2 Populus euphratica | reverse complement strand
GAGTACCCAAGACAAAGAAAAGTTTTTGAACGAAGTAAAGAGCTTTTATTGTGATGACCCTAACTTATTCAAATATTGTCCTGATCAAATATTTCAAAGATTCATTCCCGACAATGAGGTAAGTAGTGTCATTAAACTTTGTCATTCTGAAGCATGTGGGAGTTATTTTTTGACAAAAAAGACAGTTGCAAAAATCTTTCAAAATGGATTTTATTGGCCCACCATATTCAAGGACACACATGCATTCTGCAAAACTTGTGAAAATTATCAAAAAATTGACACTGGTCAAAAAGTTTTGTTTTATGATTCTCAAATCTATTCATTCCCTAAAAAACTAAGATCAAGATGGAGCAATCCTTATGGGGCCTGTGATATTGAGAATTCAATGAATGACAATGTTTTTAAGGAAAATGGACATCGTTTGAAAGCTTACTTTGATAATTTTCCTAGTGAAAATGAATCAACTGGTTTGAATGATCTTGTAGATAAAGGTTGATTATTTTGTTTTTCTCACATTTTCTTTTTTTGTGTTTCTTTTTGAGTGATTTTTGCTAGTTTCTCTCACCCCGGTCAAATGGCGGACAACAGTACTCCGTGACTTAAGTCGGTTCTTTCAGTTTCCCACAATTACTGATATCTGTGTATATATCTGTGCAATTCTTTGAATTTCTCTTCCAATTCTCATTTGAAAATGGACACTAATCTTGAAAAATTGCAAAAGTATTTTCCCGCTCTGCCTCAGAATGCGATTACAAAAATTTACCGTGCTAGATGTGCAAGATTGAGATTATTAATGAATCATGGAATTCCTGAAGATATTCGTTGGTTGATTGAAGCAAAGGTCCGATTATCAGGTGAGTCCTCTAATTTCTTTATTTCACACATGCCTGGAACAGGTAAAAGCACTTTTGCAAAGAAGCGTCGTGCAAAACGACTAGATGTCTGTCATCGATGTGCTAGATGGACTTGTAATACACAATGTCGTTCTTTAGGAATGGTATCTATAACCCGTGAAGATAAAATACAATTCATTAAGGATGGCCTGAGTAAGGAGTCTTTAGATAATCTTCTATTGACTCTTGAGACGCATCCTAGTGGAGATGTGCATCGTGCAATTCATGATTTATGGCCACTATTTCATAAAGAACATGATCGACTTAGTCTTGGGAATCTGACTAAAAAAAGACCCTGTTTGCCAGTTTTTAAGAAAACTGGATGGGAAGCCTATCCCCGACCCATAGAGGGCGTTTAAGCCGTTCCTGGACGTAAAACCAAGGGAAGATGTGAGCCACAATCACAACTACCTGTACATACACATGCTTGGTTTTATTATTGTGTTTTGTTGTTTCTTATATTTGTTTCAGTGTGTTTCAGGTTTGTCAGTGTTCATTATTTCAGGTGATATCTTCTATACTCTATCTTTCTACCTTAGAACATTGAGGACAATGTCTCGTTTTGGTTGGGGGGAGAGGGTAGTAGTTGATAAAAAAAAAAAAATTGTTTTTCATTTCATAAAGCATGTGCATAATTGTTGTTATTAGGATGACAGAGTAAAGGAGTTCTTTTGTTAAAGTGACTCTTGAGACGCATCTTAGTAACCATTCTTATCAAGGTCTATTATAATACTTCCTGAAATATTCAGGTTTACAAACTCTCGTATTGTTACCACTTAATTCTGCTCATATACTTATTTAACATGTATTCTTAAACCTTAATTTACACACACACACTTTAACATATGATTGTGGGTTGCATATTGGATTATTACATTATTTATGTTCTTCTGTTAAAGGTAACAACTAAGGGAAAGGGATTGTTGATTAGTACTTAAAAGTGCATTTTTATCATGGTTTTATATCATCATTTTGCACTTGAAGTATCAATAACTCCTTAACTAAAATATGTTTTATAATAATGTATCTAATAATATAAGATACCTATAATTTGTGGTAAATGTCTATTTTTAATGCAGGCCTATCACATAAATGAAAGGATTGATTGATGACTTGAAGAACTTAAATTGCAAGGATAAAGAGATGGCCAAACTTAGAAAAGAGATGTCGGTGCAATCCAAACCGGAACACTGTTTGGTAAATGGGCCATATCTAGAGCTATATATCTCAGATTTAGGTCCAATTTATATGGATGGAAAGGTAAGACATAGGCCTACAACTTTCATATGGAGCCCAAGATCTAAAAAGGCCATTATGAAGTCCAAATTGTAGCAACAACAAAGAAGCCCGAATCTGTCTTCCAGCCCGAGCACTGTTCGGTATTGTGGCCATATCTGGAGTTCTAGAAGTCCAAAGGAGCTGAATTTTTTACACAAGAAAGCTGAGACAATTGCCTACAACTTCCATGTTTGCAACTGGCTCCAGTTTTGACGTTATCAATGACGTTTTGGGCAGACAAGAGAAGATAAGGATTGTCACCAAGTCAAAAGTTGGCCACCCACTTATCAATTAGTCATCAAATCAATAGTTCCCAATTTTGGCCTATAAAAGGAGGCATTTGCCATGCATTTAGGCATCTTGGTTTCCAGATCAAGATCATGCTCTTCCTTTCTCTCTTTGTATTTTTTGTAATGTTTATGCTTTGCTTTCATTAATATCAAGTTTATGCCTTTCATTTCCTTTCCTTTACTTAGTTAACTTTTATGTTCTTATTTTGTTTATTACTTAGTTAACTTTTATGTTCTTATTTTGTTTATTTGTTTTCCTTTCTTTCATTATGTCTAGCTAAGTTAATTATGTCAAGGTGAAAAGGTTACACTAATGGTGTGAGAATAAGTATAATGTAAACTTAATATGGACTTTAATGTTTGGTATTAACATGTTTTATATTTGTTATCTTGTTCACTCTTTAATACTTTGCTTGTTAAATGACTAATCTTGATTTGTGTTGTATAACACTTGGTACAACAAATGCTTGGCACTTTCATAGCCCATAATGTATGGTATAACCGACACCTGAGCTATGAAAGGAACTTGATTTGTTGTTAACATAAGTTATAATCATGAATGTTTGACGAGATTTACAAGTATTAGCATTAATTGAATAAGATGACTAATGTAATCATGTTAACAATATATAATCTGATTGGAACCTCCTTTGTGTGTGGTTTCCAATTCAATAATAAGAGTTTATACTATACTTGTTTGATATACCATTAGTGGAACCTCTAACCTTGACATTTGTTATTATTATTGCTTAATCCTTACTAATATTTTCCATCTCCAAGTTCTCATCATCATCATGTTCTTCTTCTTCTCTTTCTTTATTATTATTATTATTATTATTACTATTACTATTATTATTATTAGTACTACTAATATTACTACTACTACTACTATTATTATTATTATTATAGTTATTGTTGTTATTTCTATTATTGTTGTTTATAATTGTTGTTTATAATTTGTACAATTAACCTCCCTGTGGTTCGACCCCGGTCTTGCCGGGTTATTTATTACTTCGACACTCCTGCACTTGGGAGAAGACATCAATCTTTTTGTCGTGTCAAGTTTTTGGCGCCGTTGCCAGGGAGGTAAGTTCTTGTATAAATTATAGTATTTATTTTATTTTCTCTTTTCACTTTTCTTGTATATAACTTTGTTTCTTTTCTTTTGTTTCTTTTTATTTTGTTTTCTTCCTCCTTCTTTTGCTTTCTTCTTCTTTTTATTCCTACACGTGCATGAGAGTGTGGTCACGTACATCAAGTGGTAGACTTTGTAAGGTATCCTCATCATTTTCAGAAAATATGGCTGAAGAAGATAATCAATCACTTCATAATGAAAATAATGAGAATAACCGTGCTAGAACACTTAGAGACCACATGAATCCCACAAGAACAAGTGCACCATCATGCATAGTTTTTCCTCCACATGAATCCCACAAGAACAAGTGCACCATCATGCATAGTTTTTCCTCCCGATGCATCTCATTTTAATTTTAAACCAGGTATTATTCAACTTTTACCTTCTTTTCATGGCTTAGAATTGGAAAATCCATACTTGCATTTAAGGGAATTTGAGGAGGTCTGCAACACATATAATTTTGAGGAGGTGTGCAACACATATAATAACTTAAATTGTAGCATGAACACCATCAGATTAAAGCTTTTTCCTTTTTCATTAAAAGATAAAGCTAAAACATGGCTACAAAATTTAAGACCAGGATCCATTCGTGCTTGGGATGAAATGCAACAACAATTTTTAAAGAAGTTTTTCCCATCTCATAGAACAAACTCTTTCAAGAGACAAATCACCACTTTCACTCAAAAACCAGGAGAAACATTTTACAATCACCACTTTCACTCAAAAACCAGGAGAAACATTTTACCAATGTTGGGATAGGTATCGAGACTTGCTTAGTACTTGCCCTCATCATGGTTTTGAAATATGGAGATTGGTTTCACATTTCTATGAAGGGTTAACACCTAAAGATAGGCAAATGGTTGAATTGATGTGCAATGGAACTTTTAAAGATAAAAACCCTAATGAAGCAATGGAGTACTTAGACTTGTTAGCTGAAAATGCTCAAAATTGGGACACCGCGGGTACTTATGAGGCACCGAGTAAAACTCAACCTCATACATCTAGTGGAGGTATGTACAACCTTAGGGAAGATCATGACCTTCAAGCCAAGTTTGTATCTTTAGCTAGAAAAGTCGAGGCACTAGAATTGAAAAAGAGTGGTCAATTAAAATCTGTTGAAAACATTGTGTGTCAAATCTGTGAAACAAATGAACACTCAACCAACGATTGTCCAACCTTGCCTTCTTTTAAAGAATGTCTCCATGAACAAGCTCATGCTTTAAACAGTTTTCAAAGGGCCAACCACAACCCATACTCCCAAACATACAACCCTGGTTGGAGGAATCACCCAAATTTCAGTTGGAAGAGTGAGAACAACAATGCACAAACTTCACAACCACCGTTTCAAGCACACCATAATTTCCAAAATTCTCATGGATATGCACCTCCTTATGCTCCACCTCCTACAAGAAATTTTGAGGAAACTTTGTATGCATTCATTGAAAAGCAAGAGACAATCAATACTCAACTTGCTCAAAACATGATAGATTTTAAAGATACTCTTGCTAAATTAACATCTGCTCTCAGTTTCCAAGAGAAAGGTAAGTTTCCATCTCAAACACAACAAAATCCCAAAGGGCAATACAATGCAAATGCAAGTAGTTTCGGAAGTCAACACATGGATCAAGTCAAATCAGTCACTACTCTGCGCAGTGGTAAGGTTATTGAAAAACCCTCTCTTGAACCTTATGAGAAAGATGATGAATCAATCTCTGAGGGTAAGGAAGGGGATGAATCTGAAAATTGCAAAGAAACGACTGATTCACCGCCAGCACTTCCATTTCCTCAAGCCATGACCAAACAAAGGAAAGTCAATCACAATTCTGAAATTTATGAAATTTTCAAACAGGTAAGGATCAATATACCTTTGTATGAAATTTTCAAACAGGTAAGGATCAATATACCTTTGCTGGATGCAATTAAACAGGTTCCTTCCTATGCTAAATTTTTGAAAGATCTATGCACTGTGAAGAGGAAACTGAATGTGAAAAAGAAAGCCTTTCTAGCCGAACAAGTAAGTGCTATTCTTCAAAACAATAATGCTTTGAAATATAAAGACCCTGGTTGTCCTACAATTTCTTGCTTTATTGGAGAACATAAAATTGAAAGAGTCTTACTTGATCTTGGAGCTAGTGTGAATTTACTTCCATATTCAGTTTTTCAAAGTCTCAATCTAGGTGAGTTAAAACCAACTTCTATATCTCTTTTACTTGCCGATAGATCTGTAAAAGTGCCTAGAGGAATAATTGAAGATGTGTTAGTACAAGTCGATAAATTCATTTATCCTGTGGATTTTATTGTCTTGGACACAGAACCTGTTGAAGCATGTAATTCATTTCCTGTTATTTTAGGACGTCCGTTTCTTGCAACCTCTAACGCATTGATTAATTGTAGGAATGGACTGATGAAGCTATCATTTGGAAACATGACATTGGAGATGAATATTTTCAACATTTGCAAGCAACCTGGAGACGATAATGATTTACAAGAAGTAGATCATATTGATGAATTAGTTTATGATCAACTTGAATCTACTTTAAGTAAAAATGAATTGGATGAAACTGAAGATTTGCAAATGGTTTATTCTAAGGAAGAAATCACGGATGAAACAAGCACCGAAAATGTTGATGCAAATCTTTTGTCAATAGTGACAACAGATTCGACATCTGACATCACACTAATCGATGATTACTTTCCTAACGAATCCTTCGACATCTGACATCACACCAATCGATGATTACTTTCCTAACAAATCCTTACTTTCTCTTAGTTCAATGCCTTGGTATGATAAAAATATTAATTTTCTTGCTTTAGGAGATTTGCTAGCTGATTGGAGTACCCAAGACAAAGAAAAGTTTTTGAACGAAGTGAAGAGCTTTTATTGTGATGACCCTAACTTATTCAAATATTGTCCTGATCAAATATTTCAAAGATTCATTCCTGACAATGAGGTAAGTAGTGTCATTAAACTTTGTCATTTTGAAGCATGTGGAAGTTATTTCTCGTCAAAAAAGACTGCTGCAAAAATCTTTCAAAATGGATTTTATTGGCCCACCATGTTCAAGGACACACATGCATTTTGTAAAACTTGTGAAAATTGTCAAAAAATTGACACTGGTCAAAAAGTTTTGTTTTATGATTCTCAACTCTATGCACTCCCTAAAGAGCTAAGATTAAGATGGACCAATCCTTATGGGGCCTGTGATATTGAGAATTCAATGAATGACAATGATTTTAAGGAAAATGGACATCGTTTGAAAGCTTACTTTGATAATTTTCCTAGTGAAAATGAATCAACTGGTTGGAATGATCTTGTAGATAAAGGTTGATTATTTTGTTTTTCTCACATTTTCTTTTTTTATGTTTCTTTTTGAGTGATTTTTGCTAGTTTCTCTCACCCCGGTCAAATGGCGGATAACGGTACTCCGTGATTGAGTGATTTTTGCTAGTTTCTCTCACCCCGGTCAAATGGCGGACAACGGTACTCCGTGACTTAAGTCGGTTCTTTCAGTTTCCCACAATAACTGATATTTGTGTATATATTTGTGCAATTCTTTGAATCTCTCTTCTAATTCTCATTTGAAAATGGACACTAATCTTGAAAAATTGAAAAAGTATTTTCCCGCTCTGCCTCAGAATGCGATTACAAAAATTTACCGTGCTAGATGTGCAAGATTGAGATTGTTAATAAATTATGGAATTCCTAAAGATATTCGCTGGTTGATTGAAGCAAAGGTCCGATTATCAGGTGAGTCCTCTAACTTCATTTCACACATGCCTGGAACAGGTAAAAGCACTTTTGCAAAGAAGCGTCGTGCAAAACGACTAGAAGTCTGTCATCGATGTGCTAGATGGACTTGTAATACACAATGTCGTTCTTTAGGAATGGTATCTATAAACTGTGAAGATAAAATACAATTCATTAAGGATGGCCTGAGTAAGGAGTCTTTAGATAATCTTCTATTGACTCTTGAGACGCATCTTAGTGGAGATGTGCATCGTGTAATTCATGATTTATGGCCACTATTTCATAAAGAACATGATCGACTTAGTCTTGGGAATCTGACTAAAAAAGACCCTGTTTGCCAGTTTTTAAGAAAACTGTATGGGAAGCCTATCCCCGACCCATAGAGGGCGTTTAAGCCGTTCTTGGACGTAAAACCAAAGGGAAGATGTGAGCCACAATCACAACTACCTGTACATACACATGTTTTTTTTTCAAAAGTAAATAAATAAATAAATAAAAAGAGAGAGAGAGTGTGTGAGACTCCAGCTGGCCTACATATAGATGTTATGATTGCCTTTCTAATTGCTCATCTATAAAACCCTCTTTTCCTTCATTTCATTTCTACTCAACCCATACATTCAACAAATACAGAAGTGTGTAGAAATGACAAGTTCCTCAAGTCATCAAATAAGAAATATCTGTGTTTTTGGTGGATCTAGTCCTGGGAAAGAAAAGGAGTTTTTAGAATCAGCAAACCATCTTGGTCAGGTGCTAGCTGAGAGAAAGATTCATTTAGTGTATGGGGGAGGCAGTCTTGGGTTAATGGGAGGTGTGTCAATAGCTGCATTTTTAGGAGGTAGTCAAGTTTTAGGAATCGTCCCTGAAGCTTTGGCACAAGGGGACATCATTGGAAAAACAATTGGAGAGGAACTTCAGGTCTCCACAATGTCGGCTCGAATGAATGCAATGTTTAACCATGCTGATGCTTTCATTGCTTTACCAGATGGTCTAGGCACATTGGAAGAGATCTTTCATATTTCCTCTTGGGCTCAATTGCACATTCACCATAAACCCATTGGCTTGTTAAATGTTAATAGTTATTATGATAAGTTGTTGTCTTTTCTTGATCATGCTGTGGAACAAGAATTTCTAACATCTTCTGCACGACAAATCATAATCTTTGCTACTACTGCTGAACAATTGATTGACCAACTACAATATTTCATTCCTGTGATTGATCCTTCCATGAGTCGCATAAATTGGTCATCTACGGGAAGCCGTAAAAAGCTTAGATTGGATTTGAGCCTTCATTTGTGAATTTTTATGTATTTTGGTTTTATTATTGTGTTTTGTTATTTCTTATTTTTGTTTCAGTGTGTTTCAGGTTTTGTCAGTGTTCGTTATTTCAGGTGATATCTTCTATACTCTATCTTTCTACCTTAGAACATTAAGGACAATGTCTCGTTTTGGTTGGGGGGAGAAGGTAGTAGTTGATATAAAAAAAAAATTATTTTTCATTTCATAAAGCATGTGCATAATTGTTGTTACTAGGATGACAGAGTAAAGGAGTTCTTTTGTTAAAGTGACTCTTGAGACGCATCTTAGTAATCATTCTTAACAAGGTCTATTATAATACTTCCTGAAATATTCAGGTTTACAAACTCTCGTATTGTTACCACTTAATTCTACTCATATACTTATTTAACATGTATTCTTAAACCTTAATTTACACACACATACTTTAACATATGATTGTGGGTTGCATATTGGATTATTACATTATTTATGGTCTTTTGTTAAAGGTAACAACTAAGGGAAAGGGATTGTATATAATTAAAAAAACAAAAAGAAAAAAAAAAGAAAAAAAAGAAAAAAAGAAAAAAAAATGATGATAATAAAAATGTAGATAAGTTTGGTTTCGTAGCCTCCCTAACCTAAGCAATTAAGCTCGTAGGGGTGTCTTAACACCTAATACCCTAAAGTCAACTGACTTGGGAGCTATTGGCCCAACGCTTGTTACATGGGTTGAGGAGAAAAGCTTAAGGGAATCAAACATTGCACTATCTACATATCAGTATCTGCGACCCGAGTTACTAAGCTCGTAGGGGTGTCTTAACACCTAATGCCCTAAGACCAACTGGTCTGGGAGTCATTAGCTGAAAGCTTGTTACATGGGTTAAAGATGCATGGTGTTTTTAAGTATATGTATATAGAGTTAAAAAAAAAAAGACAAAAAAAAAGACAAAAATAGTAATCCCAACCCAAGAAAGTTAACCTTAAACATTAGAACAAAAATTTTGTTTTCTTCCAAGAAAAGCCCCATAATTATGTGTTGATACATTAAGCACAAAAGAAAGGTTTATTAATATCTTGTTAAGAGGTATTGAGCAGATATATAAATTTAATGAGCGTTTGTTTATCTGGATAGATTAATGGAAGTTAAATGATGAATACCTTGCTTTGTGGAATTTGCAAATTGTTTTTCTATTTTACGCTTTGATTACTAGGGACTAGTAATAAGCTGGTTGGGGGGTGTGATTAGTACTTCAAAGTGCATTTTTATCATGGTTTTATATCATCATTTTGCACTTGAAGTATCAATAACTCCTTAACTAAAATATGTTTTATAATAATGTATCTAATAATATAAGATACCTATAATTTGTGGTAAATGTCTATTTTTAATGCAGGCCTATCACATAAATGAAAGGATTGATTGATGACTTGAAGAACTTAAATTGCAAGGATAAAGAGATGGCCAAACTTAGAAAAGAGATGTCGGTGCAATCCAATCCGGAACACTGTTCGGTAATTGGGTCATATCTAGAGCTATATATCTCAGATTTAGGTTCAATTTATATGGATGGAAAGGTAAGACATAGGCCTACAACTTTTATATGGAGCCCAAGATCTAAAAAGGCCATTATTAAGTCCAAATTGTAGCAACAACAAAGAAGCCCGAATCTGTCTTCCAGCCCGAGCACTGTTCGGTATTTTGGCCATATCTGGAGTTCTAGAAGTCCAAATGAGCTGAATTGTTTACACAAGAAAGCTGAGACAATTTTCTACAACTTTCATTTTTACAACTGGCTCCAATTTTGACGTTATCAATGACGTTTTGGGTAGACAAGAGAAGATAAGGATTGTCACCAAGTCAAAAGTTGGCCACCCACTTATCAATTAGTCATCAAATCAATAGTTCCCAATTTTGGCCTATAAAAGGAGGCATTTGCCATGCATTTAGGCATCTTGGTTTCCAGATCAAGATCATGCTCTTGCTTTCTCTCTTTGTATTTTTTGTAATGTTTATGCTTTGCTTTCATTAATACTAAGTTTATGCTTTTCATTTCCTTTCCTTTACTTAGTTAACTTTTATGTTCTTATTTTGTTTATCTATTTTTCTTTCTTTCATTATGTCTAGCTAAGTTAATTATGTCAAGGTGAAAAGGTTACACTAATGGTGTAAGAATAAGTATAGTGTAAACTTAATATGGACTTTAATGTTTGATACTAACATGTTTTGTATTTGTTATCTTGTTCACTCTTTAATACTTTGCTTGTTAAATGATTAATCTTGATTTATGTTGTGTAACACTTGGTACAACAAATGCTTGACACTTTCATAGCCCATAATGTATGGTATAATCGACACCTGAGCTATGAAAGGAACTTGATTTGTTGTTAACATAAGTTATAATCATGAATGCTTGACGAGATTTACAAGTATTAGCATTAATTGAATAAGATGACTAATGTAATCATGTTAACAATATATAATCTGATTGGAACCTCCTTTGTGTGTGGTTTCCAATTCAATAATAAGAGTTTATACTATACTTGTTTGATATACCATTAGTGAAACCTCTAACCTTGACATTTGTTATTATCATTGTTTAATCGTTACATTAATATTTCATCTCAAAGTTCTCATCTTCTTCTTCTTCTTCTTCTTCTCTTTCTCTTTCTTTATTATTATTATTATTATTACTACTACTACTACTACTATTATTATTATTATTATTATTATTATTATTATTATTATTACTACTACTACTTATTATTACTATTACTACTACTACTACTATTATTATTAGTATTATTATTGCTTCTATTATTATTGTTGTTGTTTATAATTATTGTTTATAATTGTTGTTTATAATTTGTACAATTAACCTCCCTGTGGTTCGACTCCGGTCTTGCCGGGTTATTTATTACTTCGATACTCCTGCACTTGGGAGAAGACATCAATCTTTTCGTCGTGTCAGCTTCCTTCAAGGATGTGTGTGAATTTATTATTCCTAGAAAATTATTTTGGATATTTACCACTCCAAGTTTTCTTTATCCAAATATTAACGTGAATAATAACAAGCTATTCCCATTAAATATTTTGGAAATTCATCATTTTAGGATTTCTTTATCCAAACATAAATGGTAAATAATAGATGAATTCCTTACAAAGTATGTAGGTTATCTTCATAAGGTTTTTAACGTTGTGTCAATCAGGGTTGAGTGCATAGATATAATGCATGTTGCAATGGGAGATATAATTGTTGATGCTAAAGTGGAATAAATGGTATAAGGCATAGTATTGTCATAACATATTTTTGGGTCCCTATGTAAAAAGAAAAAAATTGAAAAAAAAATAAAGAAAAAAATAAAAAATATAATAGTGAAAAAAAGGATGCCAAAATTCTTAGAAAATGGTTACGAAGGTTCAAAATTACAAAGATTAAAATTTGACAGTATTTTGTGGATTGATGAGAGCCCTATTGATAGAGAAAATTCAATTTGAGGAAGAAAAGTTTAAAATCAAGTGTTTATGGACTTAATTAAATTTTATTGAAGATTTAATTGAATTTATGGAGGGTTTGATTACCAAAACATTGATTTTTGAAGTCAATTTGGGCTTTAATTGGAAGAAATTATAGTTCTAGGGTCAAAATATAATTTTTGAGAGTTTATTTGGTCAAATCAAAGGTTTAATTGTATAAATATTGAAGTTTAATGGCCAATTTGGGACATAATTGAACAAATCTGAAACCAATGACCAAAATAAAAAACATGCAATTTGGAAATTGAAGAAATTATAAGTTTAATTATCAATTGAGGGTGAAATTGCACTAATTCGAGACCACAGACCAATTTGGAAAAGACAACCAATTTTGAGGCCGGCGATTGATTTTTTGTACGGATGTAATTGCATTGATTTGTAAATTAAAATTGCAATTTAGGATTTGATTGAACAAATTATAAATTGAGAATCAATGTTAACTCTGACACATTTTTTTTGCAGCCTTTTCCTTTGAAATGAAACAACATATTTTGTTCATAACGGTGTCATTTCATGCACTATTCACACTATGAGTCTTCTTCTTCCCTTAGACGCACGAAACAAAAAAAGAAAAATATTTTTTTCTTCCTTTGTTTTCACCGACTTCTCTTCCTTTAAAACTTAAAACGATGCCTACCCAAAGCCCCCACTTGCCGAAGCTTTGATTGATGGCTTACCACAAAAAAAAAACATAAGGGATAAGCCCTAGCTGTCGCCTCTTCCACCCTGCCCTATCCCCTGATTGGATAAAGGAGCGTATTTTCATCGCCCTTCTCTCCTTTTAAATATAGAGGCAGAGAAGAGGCACAAGGGTGAGGAGAGAACCAAAAATTACTAAGAGAGAAATAGCATAAAAAAAGAAAGGAAGAGAGAAGGAAAACAAAAAAAAAATAGAGAAGAAGAGAAGGAAAATAAAGGATAGAAGAGAGAAGAATCGCCGCTAGGAGCCACCCCCATTTCCCCGCCAGCATCACCACTACTAGTGAGCACCACCATGAGCCTCCATAGCAGCCATCGCAAGTTAGTTCCCTACCCCTCTCTTTTTCCTTCTTCTTCGTTTCTACTCTTATCCCTTTTTTTTTTATTTGTATGAAGAACATGAACACGTTCTACAACAAATAAAAATAATTAGTTGGTTACTGGCACAGTAACCAGCCAATTATAGTTTTTTTTTGCCAATGCCAACCTATTTTTATGTTAGGTTGGTGTTACCCCATTTTTATTTTGTTGGGCTAGTGCTGGTCTATTTTTATATTGGGCCGGTGCTAGCCCATTTTCTTTATGTTAGGCTGATGTTAGCCCATTTTTATTTTGGTGCCGGCGCTGGCCCATTCCAATTTAAAAAATACACATTAGTGATTTTCTCGCATTTTTTATCCATTTTGGTTAATATTGATTTGTATTGTTACACCATAAAGATACAAATACGTTATTAAAATATTAGGTTATTTTAATTTTTTTAAAACAAATATAAAAAAAATTAAAAAAGAAAAGAATGTTTTTATACAAATAGCCAAATATCTCAAAGCTAAAAAATCATATTGTGTTTTCCATACACCAAAAAGATATTTTAGCATGTATTTTGGCTTTAATAACCTGTTTATTAAAGTCACGAGAACTCTGACTAAAATTTCAACAACAAAAAGAATTTTATTTTATTTGTCTTTTAGTATTCGGGGTACGACACTATATGTAATATGTATTCCGGATATTAAATTTTTTTTTTTACCCTTTAGACGAACCAACGACTAGAAAACGCGACCAAAATCTTAGATTTTATCAGACATTAAAACAATTAAGTCTACTTTAGGTAGGGCGTATTTGAGGCTTAAGACCTTCTCTTTACGCAATCAGTCTTTGTGCCCCATTTCTGAGACCAGTTAGGATTCCTAGTGATCAGAATACTAGATGGCGACTTTTGATCTATATTTTACTAATACAAAACAAGAATTTTTGTCTCCCCATATTTTGCTCGATAGACCATATAAATGTCTACAAAATTCTAGAGGTTAGATGATCATCGCGATGCCGCACATATGTGACAGAATGACCACTCCACTAGGGAGCTTGCAGACTAAGCATTGTTTTTGTTTGATCATTAGGTGTTATTGTTTGGTTTGTGTGTTATTGTTAATTTTGTATATATTTGTTCATGCATTATCTAGAATTGTTTCATGCATCAGTCATATTTTTGTATGAGTTACATTCAAAACTTGTAACTCTTGGTTAAGTGGGGGATTAGCAGTTTACCTTACGATTTTTAGTTAAGATTTAAGTTTGTGTATATACCCATTCTTTGCTGAGTGCTTAAACTAGTAATGATTAGTGCACATGTCATCCCATTACTTACTAAGCCCCCATATTGCCTTTACGAGGGTGATCACTAGGACAACAAGAGACCCTTATGAGACAATGTAGCAAGCCACCCATCATATAATGGCTCAAACCTAACCTTAGAATATGAACTCTCTACAAGACCTGTAGATATATTTGCATCACACATATACATCTAATCATTGTAAATAATGTGCATACCACCCTAGATTGAAATATAGGTCCTAAAGATTCTACAACACCTAACTTCAAGCAAGAAACATGGAAAATGAATAATGTGTTCAACATGATGCCCATTTTCAAGAAGAGTTGGAGTCTCTGAAAACTAGCTTACTTAAGCAAACACTGAGAAATACCTCTGGTCCTTTTAACTTACCGGTCACCTTTAATCAGTCTCCGACTATAGTGCAACTTGAAGAAAGAATGAACGAACATGGTCAAGAGCCTTAGTAAAATATAATATTGATGCGGTCAGAGACATTTACATTAGCCCCGACAGTTATGGAGGCATCTACTAATGAATCCCACAAGGCTAAGTCATTTAATAGCATTGATCAAGCTAAAATAAAGGTGCTGGAAGCCATACTCAAAGTCATTGAAGGGGTAAATGTATATGATCCAGTAAGGGCAATAGAGATGTGTTTGGTCTCAAACGTGATTGTCCTAAATAAGTTTTGTATTCCTGAGTTTGTCAAATATAGTGGAACACAATGCCCCATGACTCATCTCAAGTCTTACTGCAATAAAATGGCAGAGGTAATACATGATGAAAAACTACTGATGCATTTTTTCAAGATAACTTAAGTGGAGTAACTTTAAGTTGGTACATAAGATTAGATAACTCAAAAATCCAGATATGGAAGGATCTAATAGATGCTTTTGTCAAGCAGTACAAGTACAACATAGACATTGCTCCTAACAGAACCAGCTTGTCCAATGTAAAGAAACAGGACAAAGAAAGTA
>NW_011502810.1:0-16277 GCF_000495115.2 Populus euphratica | reverse complement strand
GACCCAATTACCGAACACTGTTCCTGTTTGGATTGCACCGACATCTCTTTTCTAAGTTTGGCCATCTCTTTATCCTTGCAATTTAAGTTCTTAAAGTCATCAATCAATCCTGTTATTTATGTGATAGGCCTGCATTTAAAATGAACATTTACCACAAATTAAAGGTATCTTATATTATTAGATATATTATTATAAAACATGCTTTGGTTAAGGAGTTATTGATACTTCAAGTGCAAAATGATGATATAAAACCATGATAAAAATGCACTTTTAAGTATTAATCATAGAGTTGTGTGGCTAAAGGTTGATCATAATTAACGCTTCACATTCTATTGTCCAGACCATTGTTCAACCTCTATATTGTGCCTATTCTACTGCTACTTGTTCTACCTCTAGAGGGCAGCAGCTGAGTACTTGATCTAATAATTGTAATGGTTGTTGTTGGAACACTAGTTGCCATTAAAATACTCGCTGTTACAACTAAAATTAGGGTTTTGATGAGATGTAGCAAGATAAATAGAGAGTTGTGGTGACAATGATGATAGCTAGACAGCAGATACAGTGACATTCAAGATGAAGAATTAAGATACTTAACCTTTAATTAGCTAATTATTTTTTATTTATATGAATAGAATAATATATAAAATTAAAGTAGTGTTTATAATATTTCCTATATATACATTCTATAATAGGATATAAAATTTTAAGTTTTACAAAAACATGTTAAACAAAGTTTTTTGATATTAATTTTTTATTTATCTATAATTTATTTTAATCATAATAATACTTTAGGTTATCATAAACTGATGTAGGAGAATAATTTTTAATAAAAATTTAATCCTAAAAGTAAATAAAATATTCCACTTTTAATTTGGCCTCAAATGTGCCGTTTTAAGTGTGTTTATTTTACACAAATTCTAACATACCGCTCAAAAAAGAATAAAGCAAAAATTAACAAATGCCTTAATTCAAATTGAGAAAGTATGGAATATCTGTAGAATTCAACCAGGTATTTCCTTGTATAAATGCCCCAACTGTAAACTGACTGGCCTCAGTTGAATTTGTGATCACCCTGTAACCAGGCCATGTCACCCTTGCACTTGTATTTGAACCTGGACCTCTGTTCATGTACTCCCCATAGTAAAGGGTACTCAATGCAAACGATGCATTCCATTCCAGCCATCCAGCAGGATCGACCAGATCATCAATATATGATCGAAGAAAAACTGTCCTTGAGTATTCTTTCCATGGCCGTCCTAAAAACGTTTGGAACGATGATTTAACTGGAATTAGATCAGCAGCAGCAGCAACCTTGCAGTTGAGGATTGATATTCCAGTGTTTTGGTTAGGGTCTTCTCTACCTTGGGCAGTGAAGATGTTTCTTTGGTTTGAATTTGGTTTGCGAGCATACAAGTTACTGGTTTGAAATACCACAGCTGCATTACCAAAAATGAAGTCAATCGTGCCATATACGTCACACTCGCGATAAAATTGTCGAAGAGAATGGACATATAAGGTGTCTTGGTAACCAACAAAGCTGCATTGATAAAATGCAGAGAGATCCGAGCCACTTCTTAAGGCCACTGCTTGGTGTTTACTGGGCCCTGCTGAGTTTTCAAAGGTTATGCCCTTGGCAATGAATCCGTCTCCTACCACCGCTGCGAGAGTAAGTAAACAAATTACAAGGGGTGGGTTAGTTGATATAAACGTACGCATACAAATTGCGACAGCAATAAATATTATTTCAGAAAATCTACTGCTATGTATTCGTAAAGTATATGATTAAGCATGTGTTTGAATAAAATGACGAGAATTTATTTATTTAGATGGGAATAAAAAGGTAGTAGCAATTATCAGTGCATAGAGTATTTTTGCTCCATCCTTTGAACATGTACGAGTGTGGATGGATCGAATGCTTATCTACAAAAAAAAACATATAATTCAAGTTCTTTTTAATGCCTCATGCAAAAAGTTACATAATTGTAAGGGTCTCACAAAGAGCTTTGGATGTGTTGTTGTGTACTTCATTTGTTATGCATCATGCAATGTAGAAGGAAAGAGAAAGAAAAAGCAGAAGAAAATCATCAAAGTTTTGACCCAAATTTTCAACTTTCCAAATGTCAAAAAGACAGCGCTCTTTTCCCGACAAAAATGAGTAGCTAAACGCGTTTCAATGGCCCCCAAGACACGCTAAACAGGAGATGCGAGCGGATCCTCTGGCTACACTGCGACACTCACTCTGAAGATCGCTAAAAACCTCATGCATCTTCTCGTTAGCGACAACAAGAAAATCTCATCTATCTAATTCGATCGATGGTGCTCTCCAGCCTCTCCATATAATTTATAAATAAAAAAGTGAATGATAGTCGCTGCCCTACAAGTAAAATCTCCTATTTTTTTATTTGAATAAGATAAGGGTATTTATCTTCTAATATCATGTGTACACGTGTTTCTAGAAAGCAAGTCTCCAATAGAAATCAGTTACACTCTAAATAATACCGTGTTATGTGGAGAAAACTTGTATAATACCAATGAAGTAATGATGGCTAAAAGACACCATAATAACAAAACAGGGTCTAAAAATGTGAACGCAATAAAAGTATCCAGTTCGCTCTAATGACAATCATTGTTTAGACTGACTGAAGATAATGAGAGAGTAATCACTAATCAGTAAAGGTATCTTGTGATGCCGAGTCTATAATCCGCTTTTCTCAAGAAAGTTGCAATTAATTTCAATACTGCATTATGTACTTGGATTGATTTGAATGCATATTTGTACACTAATTAATGTAGTTCTTCATTACATTTCATGACCGGGAATCAGCATCTACCTACTTTTATCATGAGTATTTGTTTTTCGGTGGGTGGGTATATCTTTTGATCTAAGCAAAGCTAATCGGGTCCCCCACCCAAGTTGGTACCAGTTTTTTCACCATTGGATCGATTCAGAGTAAGGAAAAAAAAGACAAGAAACTGTAGTTAAATATTAAGTTTCGAGAGCTCAACCATCATGAGTTGTCCCCTTCTAGACTGAGATTTCAGCTGCCCACGCCAAACAATTCAAGGAACGGGACCTGTACGATAACGAGACAGCCCTGCCACTTTTTCTGAACTGGGAAAACCCGGCTATTAAATTGAATCTAGCTCCTCACGGTAGAGAAGTGGATGCAACATGGCTCCTCGATATTAAAATAATCCACAAAATCTGCCCTCCATTACTTTTATATCACACATAGCGTTAATTGTAAACTTACTCCCTTTAGTTTATCAAAACTGACTAATTAGCCCTCATGGTTTCAAACTTGTATTTAATCCCTATGTCTTTAAATCCATTTATAATCTAATCATTTTCATCCATTTCATGTTTTTTTAAAAATTAATTTGTTTTCCTACCTCAGAAAATATAAGAAACAGAAAAAATTATAAGTAGACAACATGGAAAGATTAATGAAAACAGGAAGTTTTTAGAACAAAATATAACTAAATTTAAATTATCAACACTAGTCAAAGGATTTCTAATTGATTTTTTGGAACCAAAGGAGCTACTTAATTTCTTTTTCAAAATTAAGTAACTAAAATATAATTTACTGTCCCGCGTCTACATGGTTCCTCCAGTCATAGTGGTTGCCAGTCTCCGAATTTGACACTGATCACGATTCACGAGGAGATAATGAAAGAACCGAAACGGCGCAGCATGATCACCATTTACCTCTCCAATGACCATATGGAACGTAAAATGTTTTAAATACTGAAGAAAAAAGAAAGAAAATTTAGACTCACCGACGGTGGCTGACCGGAAAGTAGTCCATCCATCAACAACGCTCCTTTTTGCTTTGACCACAGTCTTTCCAATGCCATCCCCAATGAACACTAGCATCTTCTTCTTTCTCTCCACCTCCACGTTCTCAAAATATGCCCCGGCCTTTATATATATCACAAACCTACGCAACACATAACCAATGTCGTCTTAAATATATATGCTACCAATATTTATTTTCAGAGTTTTAGGAAAATGGTATAAAAAACAATGTGTACGTACCTTGTATCGCTTGAGTTGGGAGCTGCTCTCACGGCTTCGCTAATGGTAGTAAAGTTTCCTGTACCGTCTTTAGCTACTATTAAATCAAATTTGGTTGCATTGGCGGAAGCCTGCAAGAGCTTTCGATCTTTGGATGACAACCAAGATGGAAACCCATGTTTGACGTTGCCATACTCAGGGAAAACCTCGGACTTAGATGTGTTAACGCCAGGGATTTTCTTGAGCATGGCTAAGGAGTTACTTACATGGTGAGATATGTTATACAGGCCTTTCTTGATTGCTTTCCTAACTTTTCCTTTACTACGAGCAAACCCATCAAGGCACGTGTACTGGTTCGTCATGGCACCACTTAATAAAGTTTGCAAGTCGTGGTAATGCTTTGAGGTTGATTTTCTTGGGGCGAGGTCAGAGATGGCTGATTTGAGCTCGGCAATGGTGTCATCGAAGAGCTCGATACAGTCTTTGAGAGCTACCTTCTCAAGTGGTCCTAGCTTAATTTTGTTTCTGATGGCATTGCAGTTTGCAGAGGAGGCTCTAACCTCGTCCATTGTTTTGTTTAAGGTTGCAGAGATAAATTCAGGAAGGGACTTAGAGGCGAGATCTGGGAGAGATACAAGAGTTGAGACGCACAGTTCAGGGTATAGTGTGCCTTTACACGCTGAGTGGGCAATTTGGATGTGTTTGTGGATGTGTAATCGTGGGATTTCTATGGTTTTTGAGCTAAATTTAGCAGGTCTTTTAAAGGAGAGTAGAGTTACGACAAGGATTGAAATGGGCAAGAGAAAGAGCAAGGATTTAGTTCTTGCTCTGGTGGGATACATGGTGTCCAATGCTGATAGAATGGATGCTAATTTTGGACTGGAAGGGGAAAGGATTAGAGAAGCGTCTTAAATTGAGGATGGCTGAAGCCTCTTACGTGGAGCATGATCTTCATTTTTGGACTTCACATGGACAGCATGAAAGGGTAGTATATTGCGTTTGGGCCTGGAGATGCTGGACCAAAAGTAAAATAGTGGCCGAATTTTGATTTGACAGGGAGTAAAAATTAAGAGCCAAAACTAAATCTTTCTTTCATTTTTTTTTAATAAAAATGAATTGCTTTTATCAACGAAAGAAACTCACTAAGCCATCTTCAAAGAAGTTGTTAGTTATAAAAATCAAATTGATAATATGACTTTTTAAAGTTTTTATTTATTTATTTATGTGCACTCCAATAGTAAATAATCTTTTAGAAAAACTAATTATATTTTAATATATTTGATAAACAATTATTTTAAAAATCTAATATGACTTGGTTGACTTAAAAGATATAAAGATAACCTAAAATATTTTCCATTAACTAAATATTAAAAGATTAAATTAAAAAAATTCAATAAAAAATTAAAAAAAATAATTCAAGTCAATTCAAGTGAACACATCAAATTCATGACATAGTTCATGAGACCAAGAAAATCTTATTGAAAGCAAACCGAAAAAACATAGATTTAAAAAAAATCAAAGAAAAAAATTCTTAAAAAAATACTATTGTAATTAATAGTATTTTGTAAGGTTATGATATTTTTGCAAAATATGTAGGAATAATATTTTTGTAAAGAGAAATGGTATCTTGGTATTTTATTTAGTATTTCCTTAAAAACATATAAAACAAGCATTGAAAAGCCAAATTAATATTATTTTTTTATTTCAATTTAGTAGGAGATGTTTTAAGAGCTTAAAATTGCTACAAATGAGCAAATGGAGAGCAAAAGGCCAAAAAAATAAAGCTCAATAGTAGCCCTTTGTGACAATCTATTACCACACATTACATATGTATTTTTCAAGGTTCACCCTTTAACTCAATAATTGCATTGATAACTCAATGATCAAATTAATGAATCAAGTTAATAATTAATAAAGCTCATTAAAAACCCTATAAGATCAAGGTCTCTTTAAGGTATAAAGGTTATGAGATTGAAACTGCTAGATTTGGATTTCACGAACACCTATAAAATAAAAATTTAATTGGGTTTAAGGAACCATCTAGTGTATAAGTTAGCAAAATTATAAGAAAAATAAAGTGTTAGAGGTTGTTTTGTGCATGTTTGAAGAGAAGATATAAGGAAAAAGATGCTTAAATATTAAAGATGAAGAAAAAGTGAGCTCTTCTTTTGGAATTGTTTATTTGATAGCTTATAGACATTTATATAGCCATGAGCCATACCAACTTGCAATTAGATTAAGGTAAAAAAGGGAAAAAACTTTTTTACCTATCATAGAGATCTTCATTTAGGGTATTAACCCATAATGCTTAGTAGCTTATAATTCAAAACAAAACATGAAATCATGACAATCATCCAGTAGGTATAAGCATATTATAATGCCATTTTATGGACCAACTTATGGAAAAGGTATGTGTGATTCTTTAATGTTTAGTGACACGGCTAAAAGATTAATGTCTTCTCCTAAGTGTAGGAGTGTCGAAGTAATAAACAACCCGACAAGACTAGGGTCGAATGACACGGCTAAAATATTGATGTCTTCTCCCAAGTGCAAGAGTGTTGAAGTAATAAATAACTCGACAAGACCGAGGTCGAATCATGGGGAGGTTAATTATATAAATTATATATGACAATAATACAATAACAACAACAACAATAATAATAACAATAATAATAATAATAGTATTAGTATTAGTAGTAATATCAATAGTAATAATAATAATAATAATAATAATAATAATAAAGAAAAAGAAGGAGAAGAATGAAGATGAGAACTTTGAGATGAAATATTAATGTAAGGATTAAACAATAATAATAACAAATGTCAAGTTTAGAAGTTTCACTAATGGTATGTCAAACAAGTATAATATAAACTCTTATTATTCAATTGGAAACCACACACAAAGGAGGTTTCAATCAGATTATAGATTGTTAACATGATTATATTAGTCATCTTATTCGATTAATGCTAATACTTGTAAATTTCGTCAAGCATTCATGATTATAACTTATGTTAACAACAAATCAAGTTCCTTTCATAGCACAAGTGTTGGTTATACCACACAGTATGGACTATGAAAGTGTCAAGCATTTGTTGTACCAAATGTTATACAACATAAATCAAAATTAGTCATTTAACAAGCAAAGTATTAAAGAGTAAACAAAATAACAAATACAAAACATGTTAGTATAAAAAATTAAAGTCCATATTAAGTTTACACTATACTTATTCTTACATCATTAGTGTGTAACCTTTTCACCTTTACATAATAAACTTAACTAAACATAATGAAAGAAAGAAAAATAAATAAATAAAATAAGAACATAAATAAGATAAAGGTTAACTAAGTAAATGAAAGAAAATGAAAGGCATAAACTTGATATTAATGAAGCAAAGCATAAACATTACAAAAAATACAAAGAAAGAAAGCAAGAGCATGATCTTGATCTGGAAACCAAAATGCCCAAATGCATGGTAAATGCCTCCTTTTATAGGCCAAAATTAGGAACTATTGATTTGATAACTAATTGATGAGTAGGTGACTAACTCTTGACTTGGTGACACTCCTTATCTTCTCTTGTCTGCCTAAAACGTCATTGATAATGTCAAAATTGAAACCATTTGAAAACATGAAAGTTGTAGGAAATTGTCTCAGCTTTTGTGTGTAAAAATTTCAGGTCATTTGGACTTCTAGAACTCCAGATATGGGCCAAACACTAAATAGTGCTTAGGCTGGAAGACAGATTTAGACTTATTTATTGTTGCTACAATTTGGAGTTGAAAATGACCTTTTTAAGTCTTGGGCTCCTATAAAAGTTGTAGGCCTATGTCTTACCTTTCCATCCATATAAAGTAGACCTAAATCTGAGATCTACAGCTCTAGATATGACTCAATTATTGAATAGTGTTCTGGTTTGGATTGCACCGGCATCTCTTTTCGAAGTTTAGCTATCTCTTTGTCCTTTCAATTTTAATTCTTAAATTCATCAATCAATCCTTTCATTTATATGATAGACCTGCATTTAAAATAAACATTTACCACAAATTAAAGGTATCTTATATTATTAGATACGTTATTATAAAATATGTTTTAGTTAAGGAGTTAGTGATACTTTAAGTGAAAAATGATGATATAAAACCTTGATAAAAATGCACTTTTAAGTATTAATCATCGAACCACAGGGAAGTTAATTGTACAAATTATAGATGTCAATAATAGAACAACAACAACAACAACAACAACAACAACAACAACAACAATAATAATAAAAAAAAAAATAATAATAATAATAATAATAATAATAATAATAATAAAGAGGAAGAAGAAGAAGAAGAAGAAGAAGATGAGAACTTTGAGATGGAATATTAATGTAAGGATTAAACAATGATAATAACAAATGTCAATGTTAGAGGTTCCACTAATGATATGTCAAACAAGGAGAGTATAAACTCTTATTATTCAATTGGAAACTACATACAAAGGAGGTTCCAATCATATTATAAATTGTTAACATGATCACATTAATGATCTTATTTGATTAATACTAATACTTGTAAATCTCGTCAGGCATTCATGATTATAACTTATATTAACAACAAATCAAGTTCCTTTATAGCTCAAGTGTCGGTTATACCATACAGTATGGGCTATGAAAGTGCCAAGCATTTGTTGTACCAAGTGTTACACAACATAAATCTATATTATTCATTTAACAAGCAAAGTATTAAAGAGTAAACAAGATAACAAATACAAAACATGTTAGTATCAAACATTAAAGTCCATATTAAATTTACACTATACTTATTCTTACACCATTAGTCTTTAACTTGAAAATAGCATTTTTAAGTTTTGGGCTCCATATGAAAGTTGTAGGCCTATGTCTTACCTTTCCAGATATATAAAATAGACCTAAATCTGAGATCTATAGCTCCAGATATGACCCAATTATCGAACAGTGTTCCGGTTTGAACTACACTAACATCTATTTTCTATGTTTGACCATCTCTTTGTCCTTTTAATTTCAGTTTTTAAATTCATCAATCAATCCTTTCATTTATGTGATAGGCCTATATTTAAAATAAATATTTACCAAAAATTAAAGGTATCTTATATTATTAGATATGTTATTATAAAACATGTTTTAATTAAGGAGTTATGGATACTTCAAGTGCAAAATGATGATATAAAACCTTGATAAAAAATACAATTTTAAGTACTAATCACTTGGTATCAACTATACAAAAGGTAAAAGGAGTAGTTTAGATGTTACCTAATGATGGTGTATCTAGGTGTGACAGTTGGATTCAAGAGTTTAAGCATATCTAGGGGTATAACCTCTATCCAAAAAAAGGCATGACTAGTCCTTAATAAAGGATGTAAGATCAATTTAGGGAAACACATTATTGGTTTCTTAATAAAAGGGACACATGGTTGGTCTAAGAGAAGTATCTTATTGATTTGTAGACATTCTAAGTCCAATTTAGTAATTTTATACTTCTTGTGCTCGTCTCCAAATAAGGACATTGTGTGAGGGTAGTTATTATAGTCTTAATACCTTGGGCCAGATCATCTATTATGTTAAGCTTAATCATCAATCTCAAGCCTAAATTTAGAAGATCTTTGATTCACAAGTTCAATTAAAATTTTCACTAGGGTTCAAATCACTTTCCATCTTTTCTAACCTTCATCTTGTTAGTAGGCTCATTCCTTATTTTTCATTGGTTTCTTTGGAATCTAGTGTTATAGGTTCACTCTAAAAAGGTACCTATATTCTAGACTTTCAAATAAAAATTATGCAAGTTTATAAAACAAATAAATATGAGATGTTTACAGTAAAATAAAATTGATTACATGTTCACCATCTAACAATGACAATGGTCATCATTTATAAATTTAGGAACCTGATATCATTATTACATTGACGAGGGAATTCATATTCATTTCAGTCAATTTATAATAATTCAGACTCTTATAGAATCTATATGTTGACCATTTGCCACCTAAAAGTCATGAAATTCAATATGTTACATATTATGTTTTCCTTAAAGTAATTTACAAATAATGTGTATATTTTAAAGATATGGTGTTATTCTATATGTAATATACAAATGCATGAGCAATATGTACAAAGATTTAAAGCATATAAAAAAGGATATTGAAAAACAAAACATGAGCCAATAAATCAAAGCACAACAAACAGACAAATAACAAAACTTAGTCCATAAAAAACTCCCTCGTGAAGTTGTCATTTCATAGCATGTTCATGACATCACAATAATCATCCTTCTAGATCAGGATTTGGTAGTATGGAAAGAATAAAGAATTCTTGTCCTTTCATGATTTAAAAATGTTTGGAGTCTTTACCTAATATTTTGGTTATTAGAAACTCTAATTAGTTTTTAAAGCCTGGATAAAAGAACTTATTGTGTATAAAAAAGACAATATCACCAATAATACACCCTATCTAAGATAAGCATATATTATTTGTTTCTATTATTTGTTTCTCTTATTATTATTAAGACACTGTTATATTTTTCTATAATGTTTTGTTACTCTATCGCACATGTACGACGTTGCAATGATCATCCTTCTAGATTAGGATTTGGTGGTATGGTTGAAAATATTTGGAGTTTTTATCTAATATTTTGGTTATTAGGAACAATAATTAGTCTTCAAAGTCTGGTTAAAGGAACTTATTGTGTATAAAAATGATAATATTATTTATAATACACCCTATCTAAGATAAAATATATTATTTATTTATCTAATTATTATTAAGACACTGTTTTGTTTTTCTATCCATTGATTTGTCTATTGGTTAAAATAAATAAATCCTAGTATAGTAAATTATAACTTTATAATAACATATCTAATAATATAAGATACCTTTAATTTATGGTAAATGTTCATTTTAAATGCAGGCCTATCACATAAATGAAAACAATAACATTTTTTTTTTTGTTTCTTTTACTATTAGAAATACTTCTAAGTACAAATTTATAATTATGGATATTAAAAATAAATTAAAAGAGAAAGGATGGGGTTATATTTATTTTTCATGGGGGTAGTTTATTTTTTTTTAATATTGAAAATATATTTTATGTATAAGTTTATAAATTCAAACATTAAAAAATAAAAAAAAATATTTTTTTAAATTTAGACCAAGTCTCTATGAATTTAATAAACTTGTTATTAAATTCAAGATGTGTGCGAAATATAAAAATTAAGTTTTTAATATTTTAAAATATGCTTAATCATGCAAAATAATTATAAGTCATGACAATATTTTTTTTTCATATTTTTTTTTATTATATGTTTTTATTAAAAATAAAAACATATTTTTTTAAAAAAATAGTTTTCCATATATATATATATATTTGTTATGCTTTTGTTATTATCTCTTTTTTTAAGTTGTCTATATTTGAAGTTTCCCATGAAACAAATTGGAGTCCAAACCCATTAAGAACCGCCCAAAAACATAAGGGAAAAATAGCCCAAAATAACAAGAGGAAACAGACCAAGGTCTCCATGCTGGTTTACTATTCTGACCCTTTAACAAGAAAAAAGCTGAAGTGGTGTCTTGAAAACTGAAGACTGTTCAAAATCTTATAAAAGTAGCGGACTGAACCTGATATTTTTTTCTTGTACAGTTGTACAGACTTGGCACGGGCACGAAGCTGATTACGCATGAGCAATATTTACAATCGCATAAAATATGGAAAACAGACAACTTTCTTTCTTTTCCCTTGTTTTCCGGTAACTTTTTCTCTTTACTAAATCAAATGGTTAAAAAGCAAAACAAATAAAATGTAGGACTAAAATGTCAAAACTTTAATAAAAAAGGATTAAAAATGAAAAACATAAAAATTATGGGACCAAACTTTTTAAAAATATGCCTTATGAATAATATATATATAAAAAGTTGCGTTTTTGTTTCAATGTCAAATTAAGTCCCTAAAGTTTAAATTTGTTCCTAGAAATATAATTTAATTCTATCTTAATTACCAAATTAAACATTAATTTAATGTTAGGATTTTTTTTTTCACAATGAAAACCCTATAACAAGCTAATTAAAGCAATTTATAAGGCTTAATTATATAAGAACAAAACTAAAAAAAATAGTTCAACTACCCGAAAAAAATAAGCTTCAAGAACAAAAAAAATAAATAAATAAAAAACCATTACCAATCCATATTCCATAGAGTTTCTTTTTTGGGCTACAATATTTTTGCTAGGCCATTTTTTTTTTATAATTTGTAATTGTAACTATTAGTTAAACTTCGTTATATAATTGTGAAACAATTTTGAATTTTAAGCTTTGGGTAGTTACACAAGCTTTAAGTATTTATTTTAATTTTTATGTTATCAAGAAGGAGTCATCCACTAAAATTAATGATCAGAGAAGTCATGGAGTTTAAGCTAGAAGAAAAGAAGTGGAAATTTGATTGTGGATTGAACTTAACACTTGTGCAAGGAACTGATTACCTTAGGCAAGTAAGGTGTTGGAATTAGACAATTTCAGTCGTACACCTTTGAAATAAAGAAGGTGCGTGGTTAACAGACAGTTGCTCATGATATTTTCCATGTAAACTAGGGTTTGAGGAAGTTGGACACGTAAAACTTGTTTATCGATAGGCTTGTAATCCTGTAGGCCGATACTTCGTAGGTAGATAGTTTATAGATGTTGATAACTTGAAGGAAAATAGACTTGTCCGTAATAAATGAAGACAATTCAGACAGTTCCATGAACTTAAAAACAATTCGACAGGATCATGAAAAGGACCTAACTGCTCCATATAGTTGTTTTATTCCAAACTCCCCCTTCGGGCGGCTATGGCCTCCTATGCCTTCCTTCAATATCTCTTACATCTATTCCTAAATTTCAACAAATGGTTTCAATTCCATGGATTTCTAACCGAAATTGTGATTTACGCAAGTCATCGAAATCGGTGGTTTATGGGCTTAAACTAACGGGAATGTGACTTGGGACCGTGTAGTAATGGAACATCGCCAGCCTGTATTTCTAAACTCCATGCATGGACCGGCAACTAAGTGCCCTACATTTTGTTTGAATTCAGACTTTCAGTCACCCATGGCTGAAACTCGATCTTTGACTTTGAAGATATACATTTTGAACACCTGTTTTTCCACCTCGATAATATAAAGCCATTATTTTATTCTCAACCAGCATATCAAGTGTTCGAATTTATTTTCTTATTCTTTTTAGATAATATTAAATCGTATTTGATCAGGTGATTATAGGCACCAATACTCTTTTATCTCTCTTGAAATTAAATAAAATTAACTATGAGTATAAAAAAGTTATAATTAGAAACTTTCACCTTAGAAAGTGTATATATGAAGTAATTTAATATTAAGTTATTCTGGAGACTCATTTAATAATTTCATAAGGCAATTTAGGTTTGAGCTACAAAATGAGATATATGAAGAGCTTTCCTCTAGGTATTTTTTAATCTTCATCTAATGAGTTTTCTTCGGTTATCTTAATAATATTATGAAGATCTTTCTTGATGTATTTCTTTATATTGTTATCAACAACCATATTGATTGTTATCTTAATATGGTTTATTAATCTCTCAATACATAGCAAGAAATTCCAAATACTTTTAAGTATTTAACCATGAATTTTTTGTTATTCCATAACTCATATGAAGTGAGTTTTATTCCAGGTTTAAATATAACATGGTTCAAAATGTATATAACAATATTTACAATTTTTTTTAAAAATATAATGTGAATTTCTTATTATTCAGCATACTTCAAATTATTTCTTGTATAATTCTATTTTTCCTTTCAACTATATCATTATATTGAGTAATGATATACTCGGTTCATTATAAAAAGATGAAAAGTTAATATTTTTAAATTCTTTATAATAGTCATTATAAATTCTAGAGATGAATTTTTTTTTGTTTGTAATCTTCTAAATAGTTTCCTCATAGGATAAAAGGATTCAAACTTTTCTCTTAATAGAATAACCCAAATGTATCTTGAGTAGTCATCCATAATAACCATGATAAACCTTTTTCCACCTATACTCTTGGTTTAAGTCGGAACTATTATTTCTATGTGTGACAATTCAAGAGGTCTTGAATTTAGAATGTCAATAGTTTTCATGTATTAAGCCTTGGTTTACTTTCCTTCCTGAAATGCTCAACACACCATCTTTCTGATCGTGCACAAAATTGATAGATCATATATTGCTTTTCTTTTAAAAATCTTTGATTGGTCTCAAAAGTTAATATGTATAAAGTGTTGATATCAATAATATATCATCTAATGTTTCCTTATGACAATCCAAAATAGTCAATGTTAAAACTCTATAGTAATTATCTAAGATTTTGGTACCTTTCACGATCTATTTACTAGTATGATTGCATATTTTATATTTAGCTTTAAAAAACTACACACTATAATTATTATAACAAAATTGACTTAAGTTTAGTAGGTTAATTTTAAAATAATTTACAAACAAAGCATTATGAAAAATAGATAAAGTAGGAATACCAATACTTCTTTTACCTTTTAAAGTAATTGTGCTTTTATCTTCAAAGGTCATTGATTGTCCATTTAAGAATTAATTTTTTTAAATTGATTAATATACGTTTAGAACAACCATTATCTAAGTATCATAAATTGTTATTTATTGTTTTTAGTATTGTATGTGCTATTAGACATATTGTCTTTTTCTAAACTACCCATTGATTTTACATTTATATTTTATTAAAATTCTCAAACTCTTGAGATTTCTCATAACCTACTATCCCTACTATCTTATCAACTTTCATTTTTTTAGTATATAATTGATTTAATGCTAACTCAATTTTATACTCTAGATCTTGACTTTTATTAATAAATATATTTTGTAGATTGAAACAATTCATTTTTGCATGTCTATGTCTTCTAATTTCACATTGCTTAAAAGTAGAAATAAACTTACTTTTTAACTTACATGTTTGGACTTTGTTTGACTCGTCTATAGACATGACAATCTTTTCTAGTTTACATTTTACAAAAGTAATTTCTTTGAAAAAGGAGGCTATCAATATATTATTGATTGACTCTCCATGCGTAATGTATCTTAAACATGTATGATCAATGTTGATCATTTGAGCTTTCAACAATCCATCAAAGTCTATATTAATGATTGTTTCTTTGTCTAATTGCATATTGTTAGTTCTTTCTTAAGTGTTTTGAGCTTAGTGAGAGATATGAATATCTCTACTTTTTATAGTTTTAGAGTCCTATCCAGATTTTTCTTCTTATTCTCTACTATTATCAACTTGTTAAACAACTTTTTATTCAATTTCTTGACTTCCATGACTTCTTCACTTGAGTCATCATAAGCTTCCTACAAATTTAATTTATGATCAGCAATAAAAATATATCTGAATCACTAAAATAACTAATAATTTGACTTATATCAATACTATTTAATTTTTTAACATTTTGAAATTTATCAGAATCACTTAATATATTGACAGTTTAGTACATATCAATATATCCATCAACAAGACCAAAAAGAGCGACAAAAGCAAGTTTCTTATTAAATAATTAATTAGAATTTTTAGATTAGATTTATTACTTAATATAACATTAAAGGATTTTTTTCTTTATTTCTTTTTAACTTAAGACATTCATTTCTTATGACCATATCTTAAGCCTTCTAGATTCTTAACTCTTTCCTCATATTTAATTTTACATTTACTTCTATTTTTTTTACTCTTTTTTTTTGGAAAAATATTTGCCTTTTTTTTGTGTTTACCATTCTTTTTTCTAAACCTTAATTTTCTTAATTTCCTAGCTCCAAGAGCATTATTTTTACTATTAAGATCATAATAAAAAAAATAATCATGTTCGTTTTTAACATATTTAATTGCAATGAACTTACCTTTCTTTTGATGAGACAATATAGATTCACAAGTTTGTAAGGAACTTACCAATTCTTCAACATGTATAGTATCTATATCCTTACTTTCTTTTATAACTGTTACTTATGGTATAAATCTTTTAGGAAGGGATCTTCCTTACAATTCACAAGTTCTTTATTTTTTCTCTTAGATTAAATGTAGAATTTATAATATCATTAAGTTTTATATAAAACTCATTAAAAGATTCATCTTCCATCATTCTTATCTCTTAAAATCTTAAGGTTATATTTGTAATTTGAAAATTCTCACCATCTTGGTTCCCTTATGAGTAACTTCAAAAATTATCCAAGTTTCATTTGCTATCTCA
>NW_011502836.1:7911-15983 GCF_000495115.2 Populus euphratica | reverse complement strand
TAATTCATGATCAATTTCAAACCACTTCTAGTGAAATTGAGATTGATGAATTTGTTGATTTGTAAATGGTTTAATTTCAGGAAGAATCAAAGGCAAGTAATTCGAGACCACAAATTGAGAAATTGCCATCACGATCAATTAAGTCCATACTTTCAAGTGTTCAACCACCCAAACTTGATTTGAAGTCGTTGCCATTTAATCTCAAATACTCATTTTTAGGAGAAAATGAAACTTTTCCAGTAATAATCTCTTCCAAACTTAATGCACATTAAGAAGGTAAGTTACTACAAACTCTGAAAATGCACAAAAATGCATTAGGATGGACCATAGCTGACATAAAAGAAATTAGTCCTTTGATTTGTACTCATAGAATTTATTTAGAGGAAAACGCTAAACCCTCTAGGGAAATGCAAAAAGGCTCAATCCTAATATGAAAGAAATAGTGAAAAATGAAGTCATTAAGCTTCTAGATAATGAAATCATTTATCCTATTTCTAACAGCAAATGGGTAAGTCCTACCCAAGTTGTACCCAAGAAGTCTGGAGTCACTGTGATAACGAATGAGAACAATGAGTTAATTCCCACTAGGACTGTTACTCGTTGGCGTATGTGTATTGACTATAGGAAACTTAATTCAATGACTAGAAAAGATCATTTCCCTTTACCTTTCATGGATCAAATCCTAGAAAGAGTTGCAGGTCATGAATTTTATTGTTTCCTAGATGGCTATTCAGGTTATAACCAAATTGAAATTGCATTGGAAGATCAAGAGAAGACTACTTTCACATATCCATTTGGTACTTTTGCATATCGAAGGATGCCTTTTGGATTATGTAATGCACCAGCCACATTTCAAAGATGCATGCTTAGTATATTTAGTGATATGGTTGAACATTTTCTTGAGATTTTTATGGATGATTTTTTTGTTTTTGGCGATTCATTTGATGATTGTTTGACTAACTTAGAAAAGGTTTTAAGCAGGTGTGAAGAGAAGAATCTTTTACTGAATTGGGAAAAATGTCACTTTATGGTAACAAACGGCGTTGTACTTGGTCACATTGTTTCATCAAAAGGAATTGAGGTTGACAAATCTAAAATTGAGTTAATTGTGAACTTGCCAACACCAAAAGCTATTAAAGATTTTAGATCATTCTTAGGACATGCTGGTTTTTATAGAAGGTTCATCAAAGATTTTAGCGTAATATCTAAGGCTTTAAGTAACCTTCTAACAAAGGATAATATTTTTGAATGGACTGAACATTGTGAAAAAGCCTTTGTTAAACTTAAAAACTTACTTACTTGTGCTCCTATCATTCAACCTCCTGATTGGTCATTACGTTTTGAAATAATGTGTGACGCTAGTGATTATGTCATAGGTGCTGTTTTAGGACAAAGAAAAGATAAGAAACCTTATGTGATTTATTATGCAAGTAAAACTTAAAATAGTGCTAAAATGAATTACTTGCAGTAGTATTTGCATGTGAAAAATTCAAGTCTTGTCTTGTTGGCTCACCTGTTGTTGTTTTCAGTGATCAAGCAGCATTGAAATATCTTCTTTCTAAGAAAGATTCTAAAGCTAGATTGGTGCGGTGGATTTAACAATCCCTTTCCCTTAGTTGTTACCTTTAACAAAAGAACATAAATAATGTAATAATCCAATATGCAACCCACAATCATATGTTAAAGTGTGTGTGTGTAAATTAAGGTTTAAGAATACATGTTAAATAAGTATATGAGCAGAATTAAGTGGTAACAATACGAGAGTTTGTAAACTTGAATATTTCAGGAAGTATTATAATAGACCTTGTTAAGAATGGTTACTAAGATGCGTCTCAAGTTTTAACAAAAGAACTCCTTTACTCTGCCATCATAGTAACAACAATTATGCACATGCTTTATGAAATGAAAAACAATTTTTTTTTTTAATCAACTACTACCCTCTCCCCCCAACCAAAACGAGACATTGTCCTCAATGTTCTAAGGTAGAAAGATAGAGTATAGAAGATATCACCTGAAATAACGAACACTGACAAAACCTGAAACACACTAAAACAAAAATAAGAAATAACAAAACACAATAATAAAACCAAAAGACACAAGTTTTTACAAAAAAAAAAAAATTCAAATCACAGTTGTGAATGTGGCTCACATCTTCCCTTGGTTTTACGTCCAAGAATAGCTTAAACGCCTTCAATGGGTCGGGGATAGGCTTCCCATCCAGTTTTCTTAAAAACTGGCAAACAGGGTCTTTTTTAGTCAGATTCCCAAGACTAAGTCAAGTATGTTCTTTATGAAAATGGGTTCATAAGTCATGAATTACACGATGCTTATCTCGACTATGATGAGACTTAAGAGTCAATAGAAGATTATCTATAGACTCTCTGTGTTTTGAAATAAATCCCACCTTCTGACAATTTTCACAGTTTTTACGGAATGCATCTGACTCCTTGAATATGATGGGCCAGTAAAATTCACTTTGTAAGATTTCTACAATCCTCTTTTTTGATGAGAAATGATCCCCACATGCCTTAGAGTAACAAAATTTAATGAAATTACTTACCTCATTGTTGAGAATGCATTTTTGAAATATTTGATCAGGACAATAATTGAATAAGTAAGGGTCATCCCAACAAAAATTTTGCTCGTTGCTCAAAAATTTTCTTTTGTCTTTAATACTCTAGTGAGCTGGCAAAAATCCTGAAGTAAGAAAATTGATATGTTTAGCAAACCAACGCATTGAACTAAGAGAAAGTAGAGATTTATCAGGAAAGTAATCATCGATTGGTGTGATGTCGGGTGTCGAATCTGTTGTCACTTTTGATAAAAGATCCGCATCAACCTTTTCGGTGCCTTTTTCATCCTCGATTTCTTCCTGATTGGTCATGGCATGAGAAAATGAAAGTGCTGGCGGAGAATCAGTCATTTAATTGAAAAAGAGTGGTCAATTAAAATCTGTTGAAAACATTGTGTGTCAAATCTGTGAAACAAATGAACACTCAACCAACGATTGTCCAACCTTGCCTTCTTTTAAAGAATGTCTCCATGAACAAGCCCATGCTTTAAACAGTTTTCAAAGGGCCAACCACAACCCATACTCCCAAACATACAATCCTGGTTGGAGAAATCACCAAAATTTTAGTTGGAAGAGTGACAATGCACAAACTTCACAACCACCGTTTCAAGCACACCATAATTTCCAAAATTCTCATGGATATGCACCTCCTTATGCTCCACCTCCTACAAGAAATTTTGAGGAAACTTTGTATGCATTCATTGAAAAGCAAGAGACAATCAATACTCAACTTGCTCAAAACATGATAGATTTTAAAGATACTCTTGCTAAATTAACATCTGCTCTCAGTTTCCAAGAGAAAGGTAAGTTTCCATCTCAAACACAACAAAATCCCAAAGGGCAATACAATGCAAATGCAAGTAGTTCCGGAAGCCAACACATGGATCAAGTCAAATCAGTCACTACTCTGCGCAGTGGTAAGGTTATTGAAAAACCCTCTCTTGAACCTTATGAGAAAGATGATGAGTCAATCTCTGAGGGTAAGGAAGGGGTTGAATCTGAAAATTGCAAAGAAACGACTGATTCACCGCCAGCACTTCCATTTCCTCAAGCCATGACCAAACAAAGGAAAGTCAATCACAATTCTGAAATTTATGAAATTTTCAAACAGGTAAGGATCAATATACCTTTGCTGGATGCTATTAAACAGGTTCCTTCCTATGCTAAATTTTTGAAAGATCTATGCACTGTGAAGAGGAAACTGAATGTGAAAAAGAAAGCCTTTCTAGCCGAACAAGTAAGTGCTATTCTTCAGAACAATAATGCTTTGAAATATAAAGACCCTGGTTGTCCTACAATTTCTTGCTTTATTGGAGAGCATAAAATTGAAAGAGCCTTACTTGATCTTGGTGCTAGTGTGAATTTACTTCCATATTCAGTTTTTCAGAGTCTCAATCTAGGTGAGTTAAAACCAACTTCTATAACTCTTTTACTTGCCGATAGATCTATAAAAGTGCCTAGAGGAATAATTGAAGATGTGTTAGTACAAGTCGATAAATTCATTTATCCTGTGGATTTTATTGTCTTGGACACACAACCTGTTGAAGTATGTAATTCATTTCCTGTTATTTTAGGACGTCCATTTCTTGCAACTTCTAATGCATTGATTAATTGTAGGAATGGACTGATGAAGCTATCATTTGGAAACATGACATTGGAGATGAATATTTTCAACATTTGCAAGCAACCTAGAGATGATAATGATTTACAGGAAGTGGACTTTACTGAAAAATTAATTCATGATCAATTTCCAACCACTTCCAATGAAATTGAGATTGATGAATCTGATGATTTGGAAATGATTTATTTTCAGGAAGAATCAAAGACAAGTAATTGGAGGCCACAAATTGAGGAATTGCCACCACGACCAATTAAGTCCATACCTTCAAGTGTTCAACCACCAAAACCTGATTTGAAGCCGTTGCCATCCAATCTCAAATACTCATTTTTGGGAGAAAATGAAACTTTTCCGGTAATAATCTCTTCCAAACTTAATGCACATCAAGAAGGTAAGTTATTACAAACTCTGAAAATGCACAAAAAAGCATTAGGATGGACCATAGCTGATATAAAAGGAATTAGTCCTTTGATTTGTACACACAGAATTTATTTAGAGGAAAATGCTAAACCCTCTAGAGAAATGCAACGAAGGCTAAATCCTAATATGAAAGAAGTAGTGAAAAATGAAGTCATTAAGCTTCTAGATAATGAAATCATTTATCCTATTTCTGACAGCAAATGGGTAAGTCCTACCCAAGTTGTACCTAAGAAGTCTGGAGTCACTGTGATAACAAATGAGAACAATGAGTTAATTCCCACTAGAACTGTTACTGGTTGGCGCATGTGCATTGACTATAGGAAACTTAATTCAATGACTAGAAAAGATCATTTTCCTTTACCTTTCATGGATCAAATCCTAGAAAGAGTTGCAGGTCATGAATTTTATTGTTTCCTAGATGGCTATTCGGGTTACAACCAAATTGAAATTGCATTGGAAGATCAAGAAAAGACTACTTTCACATGTCCATTTGGTACTTTTGCATATCGAAGGATGCCTTTTGGATTATGTAATGCACCAGCCACATTTCAAAGATGCATGCTTAGTATATTTAGCGATATGGTTGAACATTTTCTTGAGATTTTCATGGATGATTTTTCTGTTTTTGGCGATTCATTTGATGATTGTTTGACTAATTTAGGAAAGGTTTTAACCAGGTGTGAAGAGAAGAATCTTGTGCTGAATTGGGAAAAATGTCATTTTATGGTAACAAACGGCATTGTACTTGGTCACATTGTTTCATCAAAAGGAATTGAGGTTGACAAATCTAAAATTGAGTTAATTGCAAACTTGCCAACACCAAAATCTCTTAAAGATGTTAGATCATTCCTGGGACATGCTGGTTTTTATAGAAGGTTCATCAAAGATTTTAGTGTAATATCTAAGCCTTTAAGTAACCTTCTAACAAAGGATACTATTTTTGAATGGACTGAACATTGTGAAGAAGCCTTTGTTAAACTTAAAAACTTGCTTACTTGTGCTCCTATCATTCAACCTCCCGATTGGTCATTACCTTTTGAAATAATGTGTGATGCTAGTGATTATGCCGTAGGTGCTGTTTTGGGACAAAGAAAAGATAAGAAACCTTATGTAATTTACTATGCAAGTAAAACTTTAAATAGTGCTCAAATGAATTATACCACCACTGAAAAAGAATTACTTGCAGTAGTATTTGCATGTGAAAAATTCAGATCTTATCTTGTTGGCTCACCTGTTGTTGTTTTTAGTGATCATGCAGCATTGAAATATCTTCTTTCTAAGAAAGATTCCAAGGCTAGATTGGTGCGGTGGATTTTATTACTTCAAGAATTTGATATCACAATCAAAGATAAGAAAGGCAGCGAAAATGTTGTCGCAGATCACTTGTCAAGATTGACAACAGATTCGAAAACTGACATCACACCAATCGATGACTACTTTCCTGATGAATCTTTACTTTCTGTCTCTACAATGCCTTGGTTTGCTAATATTGTCAATTTTCTTGTTTCAGGACAATTGCCAGCTCATTGGAATACCCAAGATAAAAGAAAGTTTTTGAACGAAGTGAAGAACTTTTATTGGGATGATCCTTATTTATTCAAATATTGTCCTGATCAAATATTTCGAAGATGCATTCCTGACAATGAGGTAAGTAGTGTCATTAAATTTTGTCATTCTGAGGCATGTGGGGGCCATTTCTCATCAAGAAAGACAACTGCAAAAATCTTACAAAGTGGATTTTACTGGCCCACCATGTTCAAAGACTCACATGCATTCTGCAAGTCTTGTGAAAATTGTCAAAAGTTGGGATCTATTTCAAAACGTCACATGATGCCTTTAAACCCTATTATTGTCATTGAGATCTTTGACTGTTGGGGTATAGATTTCATGGGCCCATTCCCTCCATCATTTGGTTTCTTATACATATTAGTCGCAGTAGATTATGTTTCAAAATGGATAGAGGCAATTCCAAGTCGAAACAATGATCACAAAACAGTGATAAAGTTTTTGAAAGAAAATATTTTGAGTCGATTTGGAGTCCCTCGAGCCATAATAAGTGATGGTGGAACACATTTCTGCAACAAGCCATTTGAGTCTTTAATGAAGAAATATGGAATCACACACAAAGTTGCCACCCCTTATCACCCTCAAACAAGTGGACAAGTAGAGCTTGCTAATAGGGAGATCAAACATATTTTGGAGAAAACAGTGAACCCTAATAGGAAAGACTGGTCTTTAAGACTTAATGATGCACTTTGGGCTTATCGAACTGCTTATAAAACATCATTAGGTATGTCACCTTATAGACTAGTCTATGGAAAACCTTGTCATTTGCCTATGGAACTTGAATATAAAGCTTATTGGGCTATTAAAGCTTTCAATTCAAATCTGGATGATGCTAGTCAACTGTGAAAATTACAAATAAATGAGCTTGAGGAAATAAGAAATGATGCATATGAAAATTCAAGAATTCATAAAGCAAGAATCAAAGAGTTTCATGACAAGAATATTCTGAGAAAAACAATCAATGTTGGTCAAAAAATCTTGCTTTATAATTTTCGACTACATTTATGTTCCTTGTTTATGTATTTTATTTTACTTTTCATATAAACTATCTGGTTTGTTTTTTCTTAAATCGCTAGTCTTTACCAACCTCTCATTAGGATGAGATCTTTCTCCAAGGTAGGAAAACATATTAATAAACTTCATGCAAAATTTCATCCTGATTTGATGATTGGATTGAGAGCTCTGCTCTCTAATATAAAACTGGTTAGTTCATGATTTTTTATTAACAATCCAAATTTTCTTGTTCAATTATGACATAACATAATATAAATTATTCTTCTAAACCTTTAAGGTCATTTTATTATTTTGGAATATATTTATTTTAAAATTTAAAACTTTATTTATTTGTTAGGTACTATTATTGTTTCAATGTAACATCACTAATTTTTAATAGTTCTCAATTTTGGCATATAAAAGAAGGTATTTGTCATGCATTTAGACATCTTAGTTTTCATATCAAGATCATGCTCTTGCTTTCCCTTTATTGTAATGCTTAAGTTTTGTTTATAGTAATATCTTATTTATGCCTTTCATTTCCTTTTCTTTATTTAGTTAACTTAAATCTTATTTATGTTCTTATCTTGTTTATTTATGTTTCTTTCTTTCATTATGTTTAGGTAAGTTTATTATGTCAAGGTGAAAGGTTATACTAATGGTGTAAGAATAAGTATAGTGTAAACTTAATATGGACTTTAATGTTTGATACTAACATGTTTTGTATTTGTTATCTCGTTCACTCTTTAATACTTTGCTTGTTAAATAACTAATCTTGATTTATGTTGTATAACACTTGGTACAACAAATTCTTGGCACTCTCATAGCTCATACTGTATGGTATAACCGACACCTGAGCTATAAGTTAGGGTCATCACAATAAAAGCTCTTCACTTCGTTCAA
>NW_011502836.1:0-6878 GCF_000495115.2 Populus euphratica | reverse complement strand
TGTGAAACAAATAAACACTCAACCAATGATGATCTAACTTTACCTTGTTTTAGGGAATGCCTCCATAAACAAGCCCATCTTTTAAACAGTTCCCAAAGGCCCAATTATAACTCATACTCGCAAATATACAACCTTGGTTGGAGAAATCACTCAAATTTTAGTTAGAAGAGTAATAACAATAATGCACAAACTTCACAACCATCGTTTCAAGCACACCATAATTTTTAAAAATTTTATAGATATGCACCTTCTTATACTCCACCTCCTAAAAGAAATCTTAAGGAAACATTGCATGCATTCATTGAAAAGCAAGAGACAATCAATACTCAACTTGCTTAAAGTATGATAGATTTTAAAGATATTCTTGTAAAATTGACATTTGCTCTCAATTTCTAAGAGAAAGGTAAGTTTTCATCTCAACCATAACAAAATCTCAAGGGGCAATATAATGCAAATATAACTAGTTTTGGAAGCCAAAACTTGGATCAAGTCAAATCAGTCATCACTCTTCACAATGATAAGGTTATTGAAAAACTACTCTTGAACCTTATGAGAAAAATGATGAGTCAATCTCTGAGGGTAAAGAAGGGGTTGAATTTGAATACTGCAAAGACGAGACTGATTCCCCGCCAACACTTTCATTTTCTCATGCCATGACCTAATAAAGAAAAGTCAATCACAACCTTGAAATCTTTGAAACTTTCAAACAAGTAAGGATCGATATAATTTTGTTGGATGCTATTAAACTTCCAGCGAAACTAAGATTGATGAATCTGATGATTTGTAAATGGCTTATTTTCAAGAAGAATCAAAGGCAAGTAATTGGAGACCATAAATTGAGGAATGGTCACCATGATCAATTAAGTCCATATCTTTAAGTGTTTAACTACCCAAACCTGATTTGAAGTCGTTACCATTCAATCTCAAATACTCATTTTTGGGAGAAAATGAAACTTTTCCGGTAATAATCTCTTCCAAACTTAATACACATAAAGAAGGTAAGTTATTGCAAACTCTGAAAATGCACAAAAATGCATTAAGATGGACCATAGCTGACATAAAAGAAATTAATCCTTTGATTTACACACATAGAATTTATTTGGGGGAAAATGCTAAACCCTTTAAAGAAATGCAATGAAAGCTCAATGCTAATATGAAAGAAATAGTGAAAATAAAGTCATTAAACTTCTAGATAATGGAATCATTTATCCTATTTCTGACAGCAAATAGGTAAGTCCTACCCAAGTTATACCTAAGAAGTTTAAAGTCAGTGTGATAATAAATGATGGTGTTCATGCTACAATTTAAATTATTATATGTGTTGCAGACCTCTTCAAATTCCCTTAAATGCAAGTATGGATTTTCCAATTCTAAACCATGAAAAGAAGGTAAAAGTTGAATAATGCCTGGTTTAAAATTAAAATGAGATGCATCGGGAGGAAAAACTATGCATGATGGTGCACTTGTTCTTGTGGGATTCATGTGGTCTCTAAGTGTTCTAGCACGGTTATTCTCATTATTTTCATTATGAAGTGATTGATTATCTTCTTCGGCCATATTTTCTGAAAATGATGAGGATACCCTACAAAGTCTACCACTTGATGTACGTGACCACACTCTCATGCACGTGTTGGAATATAATAAAATGAAGAAGAAAACAAAAGAAGAAGGAAGAAAACAAAATAAGGAGAAACAAAATAAAAGAGACAAAGTTATATACAAGAAAAGTGAAAAGAGAAAATAAAATAAATACTATAATTTATACAAGAACTTACCTCCCCGGCAACGGCGCCAAAAACTTGACACGACTAAAAGATTGATGTCTTCTCCCAAGTGCAGGAGTGTCGAAGTAATAAATAACCCGGCAAGACCGGGGTCGAACCACAGGGAGGTTAATTGTACAAATTATAAATAGCAATAATACAACAACAATAACAATAACAATAACAACAACAACTACAACAACAACAACAATAATAATAATAATAATAAAAAAAAAAAAAAAGAGAAGAAGAAGAAGATGATGAGAACTTGGAGATGGAAAATTAATGTAAGGATTAAACAATAATAATAACAAATGTCAAGGTTAGAGGTTCCACTAATGGTATATCAAACAAGTATAGTATAAACTCTTATTATTGAATTGGAAACCACACACAAAGGAGGTTCCAATCAGATTATATATTGTTAACATGATTACATTAGTCATCTTATTCAATTAATGCTAATACTTGTAAATCTCGTCAAGCATTCATGATTATAACTTATGTTAACAACAAATCAAGTTCCTTTCATAGCTCAGGTGTCGGTTATACCATACAGTATGGGCTATGAGAGTGCCAAGCATTTGTTGTACCAAGTGTTATACAACATAAATCAAGATTAGTCATTTAACAAGCAAAGTATTAAAGAGTGAACAAGATAACAAATACAAAACATGTTAGTATCAAACATTAAAGTCCATATTAAGTTTACACTATAATTATTCTTACACCATTAGTGTAACCTTTTCACCTTGACATAATAAACTTAGCTAGACATAATGAAAGAAAGAAAAATAAATAAACAAAATATGAACATAAATAAGATAAGAGTTAACAAAGCAAAGGAAAGAAATTGAAAGAAAAGTTAACTAAGTAAAGGAAAGGAAATGAAAGGCATAAACTTAATATTAATGAAAGCAAAGCATAAACATTACAAAAAATACAAAGAGAGAAAGGAAGAGCATGATCTTGATCTGGAAACCAAGATGCCTAAATGCATGGCAAATGCCTCCTTTTATAGGCCAAAATTGGGAACTATTGATTTGATGACTAATTGATAAGTGGGTGGCCAACTTTTGACTTGGTGACAATCCTTATCTTCTCTTGTCTGCCCAAAACGTCATTGATAACGTCAAAATTGCAGCCAGTTGTAAACATGAAAGTTGTAGGCAATTGTCTCAGCTTTCTTGTGTAAAAACTTCAGCTCATTTGGACTTCTAGAACTCCAGATATGGCCAAAATACCAAACAGTGCTCGGGCTGGAAGACAGATTCGGGCTTCTTTGTTGTTGCTGTAATTTGGACTTGAAAATGACCTTTTTAGATCTTGGGTCCTATATGAAAGTTGTAGGCCTATGTCTAACCTTTCCATCCATATAAATTAGACCTAAATCTGAGATGTACAGCTCCAGATATGATTCAATTACCGAACAGTGTTCTAGTTTGGACTGCATCGACATCTCTTTTCTAAGTTTAGCCATCTCTTTATCCTTGCAATTTAAGTTCTTCAAGTCATCAATCAATCCTTTCATTTATGTGATAGGCCTGCATTAAAAATAGACATTTACCACAAATTATAGGTATCTTATATTATTAGATACATTATTATAAAACATATTTTAGTTAAGGAGTTATTGATATTTGAAGTGCAAAATGATGATATAAAACCATGATAAAAAATGCACTTTTAAGTACTATTCACACACCAATCGATGACTACTTTCCCGATGAATCTTTACTTTTCATCTCTATAATGCCTTGTTTTGCTAATATTATCAATTTTCTTGTTTCAGAACAATTGCCAACTCATTGGAGTACCCAAGATAAAAGAAAGTTCTTGAACGAAGTGAAGAACTTTTATTAGAATGACCCTTATTTATTCAAATATTGTCCTGATCAAATATTTCAAAGATGCATTCCTGAAAATGAGGTAAGTAGTGTCATTAAATTTTGTCATTCTGAGGCATGTGGAGGTCATTTCTCATCAAGAAAGACAACTACAAAAATCTTACAAAGTGGATTTTACTGGCCCACCATGTTCAAAGATTCAGATGCATTCTGTAAGTCTTGTGAAAATTGTCAAAAGTTGGGATCAATTTCAAAACATCAAATGATGCCTTTAAATCCTATTCTTGTGATTGAGATCTTTGACTGTTGGGGTATAGATTTCATGGGTCCATTTCCTCCATCATTTGGTTTCTTGTACATATTAGTCGCAGTAGATTATGTTTCAAAATGGATAGAGGCAATTCCAAGTCAAAATAATGAGCACAAAACAGTGATAAAGTTTTTGAAAGAAAATATTTTGAGTCGATTTGGAATCCCTCGAGCCATAATAAGTGATGGTGGAATACATTTCTGCAACAAGCCATTCGAATCTTTAATGAAGAAATATGAAATCACCTTCAAATAAGTGGACAAGTAGAGCTTGCTAATAGGGAGATCAAACACATTTTGGAGAAAATAGTGAACCCTAATAGGAAAGATTGGTCTTTAAGACTTAATGATGCACTTTGGGCTTATCGAACTGCTTATAAAACATCATTCGGTATGTCACCTTATAGACTAATATATGGAAAACCTTGTCACTTGCTTGTAGAACTTGAACATAAAGCTTATTGGGCTATTAAAGCTTTCAATTTAAATCTGGATGATGCTAGTCAACTGTGAAAATTACAAATAAATGAGCTTGAGGAAATAAGAAATGATGCATATGAAAATTCAAGAATTCATAAAGCAAGAATCAAAGAGTTTCATGACAAGAATATTCTGAGAAAAACAATCAATGTTGGTCAAAAAGTCTTGCTTTATAATTTTCGACTACATTTATGTTCCTTGTTTATGTATTTTATTTTACTTTTCATATAAACTATCTGGTTTGTTTTTTCTTAAATCGCTAGTCTTTACCAACCTCTCATTAGGATGAGATCTTTCTCCAAGGTAGGAAAACATATTAATAAACTTCATGCAAAATTTCATCCTGATTTGATGATTGGATTGAGAGCTCTGCTCTCTAATATAAAACTGGTTAGTTCATGATTTTTTATTAACAATCTAAATTTTCTTGTTCAATTATGACATAACATAATATAAATTATTCTTCTAAACCTTTAAGGTCATTTTATTATTTTGGAATATATTTATTTTAAAATTTAAAACTTTATTTATTTGTTAGGTACTATTATTGTTTCAATGTAACATCACTAATTTTTAATAGTTCTCAATTTTGGCATATAAAAGAAGGTATTTGTCATGCATTTAGACATCTTAGTTTTCATATCAAGATCATGCTCTTGCTTTCCCTTTATTGTAATGCTTAAGTTTTGTTTATAGTAATATCTTATTTATGCCTTTCATTTCCTTTTCTTTATTTAGTTAACTTAAATCTTATTTATGTTCTTATCTTGTTTATTTATGTTTCTTTCTTTCATTATGTTTAGGTAAGTTTATTATGTCAAGGTGAAAGGTTATACTAATGGTGTAAGAATAAGTATAGTGTAAACTTAATATGGACTTTAATGTTTGATACTAACATGTTTTGTATTTGTTATCTTGTTCACTCTTTAATACTTTACTTGTTAAATGACTAATCTAGATTTATGTTGTATAACACTTGGTACAACAAATGCTTGACACTTTCATAGCCCATATTGTATGGTATAACCGACACCTAAGCTATGAAAGGAACTTGATTTGTTGTTAATATAAGTTATAATCATGAATGCCTAATAATATTTACAAGTATTAACATTATTTGAATAAGATAACTAATGTAATCATGTTAACAATTTATAATACAATTGGAACCTCCTTTGTGTGTGGTTTCTAGTTGAATAATAAGAGTTTATACTATACTTGTTTAAAATATCATTACTGGATCCTCTAACCTTGAGATTTGTTTTTATCATTGTTTAATCCAGACATTAATCTTACCATCTTAAAGTTCTCATCAACTTATTATTGTTATTATTACTACTACTACTACTACTATTACTATTATTGTTGTTGTTTATAATTTATACAATTAACCTCTTTATGGTTAGACTTTGGTCTTGTCGGGTTATTTATTACTTCGACACTCCTGTACTTGGGAGAAGACATTAATCTTTTGGTTGTATCAAGTTTTTAGCACCGTTGTTAGGAGGTAAATTCTTGTACAAATTATAGTATTTATTTTATTTTCTCTTCTCTTGTATCTAACTTTGTTTCTTTTGTTTTGTTTGTTTTTTATTTTATTTTATTATTCCTTTTCTTCTATTCCTATACATGCATGAGAGTGTAGTCATGTACATTAAGTGGTAAACTTTATTGGGTATCCTCATCATTTTCACAACATATGGCCAAAGAAGATAACCAATCGCTTCATAATGAGAATAACCATGTTAGAACACTTAAAGACCATATGAATCCTACAAGAACAAGTGTACCATTAAGCATAATTTCCCCCCTGATGCATCTAATTTTAATTTTAAGTTAGACATTATTCAACTTTTACCTACTTTTCATGGCTTAGATTTAGAAAATTCATACTTGTATTTAAGGAAATTTAAGGAGGTCTGTAACACCTATAATGACTCAAATTATAGCATGAACACAATCAAATTAAAGTTTTTTTTCTTTTTCATTAAAAGATAAAGCTAAAACATAGCTACAAAATTTGAAACCAGGATCCATTCGTGCTTAGGATGAAATGTAATAACAGTTTTTAAAAGCATTTTCCCTTCTCATAGAACAAACTATTTCAAAAGACAAATCACCACTTTCACTCAAAAACTAGGAGAAATACTCTACCAATGTTGGGATAGGTATCGAGACTTGCTTAATACTTGCTCTCATCATGGTTTTGAAATATGAAGATTGGTTTCACATTTTTATGAAGGGTTAATACCTAAAGACAGGCAAATGGTGGAATTGATATGCAATGGAACTTTTGAAAATAAAGATCCTAATGAAGCAATGGAGTGTTTAGACTTATTAGCTGAAAATGCTCAAAATTAGGACACCGCAGATACTTATACGGCACCATGTAAAACTCAACCTCATACATCTAGTGGAGATATGTACAACCTTAGGGAAGATCATGACCTCCAAGTCAAGTTTGCATCTTTAGGTAGAA
>NW_011500186.1:256404-285984 GCF_000495115.2 Populus euphratica | reverse complement strand
CAAAATGGGCTAGGCGAGCTGGCCTAACCTTTGCTCTTTTTTTTTTACAATTCCTTTTTAAATTAATTATTATTTTTTATGATTTTTTTCTCTAATCTTTTTTTAATTTATATTTAAATTAGTATCTCTTCTCTCTTTTATTTTTTTTGGGAGCCTCTTTTAAATGATAATTATTTTTTTAATTATGCATTTAAATTTTAAAAAAAATCTAATTCAAAATAAAAGAAAAATAATTTTTAGATAATATTTTTAATATATGCAGTTTTGCATGATGTTTTTTCTCCATTTTATTTTATTCAATCAATTTAATTTGTGTGTCCACTTTCATTATCATTTGCTTAAATAAAAAAATTATTTAATAAATAATTTAGCAAACACAATCAGGTAAATATCTCGTCTTTCAAGATTAAATATCTTGATCTATATATGTCTCTTGATATTTGAAGTTTTATTTTTAGGTATTGTTTATGATTTTTTTTTATTCGCACACATAGTGCTTGATTTATTTGATTACATGTAATCATAAAAAAAAAAATTATTTTAAGTCATATTTTTTAAACTACAAAAATACATTGAAAAAACCTTCATATATATTTTTTTTTTTAGGAAATAAAAATATCTAACTCGTAGCGGAGCATAGGTCACATAACTAGTTTGGATGTTGAAATACTTTAAATCATAGATATAAAACCCGGTCTAGCCTGAAAAGTCAAATCAAGATCCGAGGCATTAGGTAGGTTTCAAATGCTCAAAACTTAGCCCGGTCAAACTCGAGTGACCCGACTTTTTTTTTATATATATTTTTAAACAAACTCGAAAAATATAAAATTTGTGAATACTTGGCCTCACATATTTTTATATATTTTGTATCCCCATAAAATGTTTATTAATTTTTTCACATGAGATAATTATATTTATGAAATGTTTTTTAATTTTTACATGTGGGATAACTATATTTATAGCCTATATCCACACGAAATGCTTCTTAACTTTTGCATATGGGATAATTATATATATATATATATATATAGCTTTCATTTATATGCCATGTTTTTGAACATTTGGCATATACGATAATTATATATATATATATATATATAGCTTTCATTTATATGCCATGTTTTTGAACATTTGAACATTTTTATGAGGGATAACTTTATATATAGCCTTTATTCATATGGATCTTTTTTTTCAATTTTTCTTTAAGGAATAACTATATATATAGACTACACACATAAAATCTTACATCTATAAATTCAAAAAATAATCGGATTAAAATACAAAAAGAAATACCACAATCAAATTACAAAATAATAATTTAAATGTTTAATTTATTTTTGTTTTTTTTATTTTTAATTCTTTCACAGAATTAATTATGATATAACTATATAATTATAAAGTTTTATTTTTTATTTTTAAATAGAAAGTTCCAAAATCTAGCTTGCAGCTTCAGCTTCATTTCTGTGTGTATCAAGCAAACCTCTACCCTGTTATTGTGATATTTATGATGCTGTGGACTCTTAATATAGTCATAATATCTGGCATGTTTCGAGGCTTGGATCGTGAGTAAAACATGTTAATTTAAGTTTATGCAATACTTTATTTTTTTCTTAAAAAAATCATGATGATGTTATTTTATAAAAAATAAAAAATAAAAAACAATTTTTTTCTGATCCTACCGAACTCAAGCCTGAATTGACGGGTTACAAGGCTGAGGAGTTTTTTTTATGCAAAGAGGTCCCCTTTTTAATCAAACCACATTATTCTTGTACAAATTTCACAGAAAGCTAAGGGCACCCTGCGTAATTCACACGCTGTTTCCCTCGTCCGTTCTGTAAGGCATCAACCCGCTGAGCAAAGATCATGAAAGTATTCTTTTTATTGGTAACAAAAAAACTCTTAGTCTGTTAGCTGTGAGCTACCACTTGAGTAGACATTATAAATGCCTCCATTCATGATTCAAAAAAGAAGGGGAAAAAAAGGTGAATAGCACCCTTTTCAGTCTGCAGCGACGGAATGGCTTTTCCAGCCCAAGATGATACAAAAGAAAGGCCGAGACACGAGACAGACGCAGAGAAGAGCAGAAAAGCATTCCAACAGCTGCAAAATAACATGAAGATCCAGTTAAGAAAATTCACCAAACAAATCTTACAATCAGAATCACTCCCACAAATTGCCAGATCGTCTCAAGTCTCAACAGTAGATATGATGGCATCATTTCACTTTTGGAGCCATGGTGAGTGACGAGGGGGTCCTAGAAATCTTGAATACACATCTTGAGGATGCAATAATAAATCACCACTGCTCAACCCAACACGCTTTTGAAGTACGTGTGCAGTTCTGGGCCATTGGCTTTAACAAGATCACAAATGACCAAGATTAACACACCAGGAAAAGAAATCTATAAGAAGCTACTTTTTCCACTTTTCTCGTTTTCTAATATATGGACTAATGTCAGAATGGGTGTTTTGCTCTTCGATGGAGAACAAATTGTACAGGAATCGGCTATTATTTATACAGCAAAAACAAATCAAGAGATATTGAAACAAGTAAATTATTCACCTGATTGGTAAAAACCAATTGAGTGAAGATACAAACCTACATGTAAGTCAAGCTAATCTCCTCAGTGCCACTGGTAAGAACAAAAGGGTTGATCAAATCCATCCCCACCTATTCATCATCTTCTGAATCTGCAATTGTATGAAGAGAGGTTAATAGCTCCAAGTCAAGATATATGAAGTGAAGCCACATAATGCATTTGAATGCTCCTGCTAGTATGTACTAGGGACTGTTCAAGAACTAATCATATTGTTGGAACAAGGTGATGCCTAAGGCAGCGTCTTTAAAGTAAAGTTTTAACAACTTCCACCTTCAGCCTCTATGCTCAAAGCAGCAGAAGTGAAAAAAGGAGAGGAAGAGGGGATTCTAGGACTCTGAAGGCAACCATAGACATAGAGGCTCACCTCCTCATTCTGCTTTGAAATTTTCCGTTCATGTTCCAAATTCAGTGGTAAAATTAAAAGAGTAGAAGGCTTACCAGATCTTATATCTTCTCCTACTCTTCCTCTGTTTCTCAGCTGTCTCATTATCATTGAGTATATCAGGATCCACCAGTAGATGTGGAAAACAAGTAACATCAGCAGCATTGTATTGAAGACATAGTACAGTAATTTGTCGTAGGCTAGTGATAAATCCAAAAACTCCACCAATTCATAGCTGAGAAATACCAACCGTATAGTGGATAAGAAAAAGGAGCCAAAATTAATGAAATTAAGTCATCTACCATGACGACAAACCTTGTTGCTCTGATAATCCAAAAGGGAAAGAATACTAGTCGAAGTACAACCCATGAGATGGCAAACAGTCCAAATAAAATGCTTGCTCTAAGCTCCTTGCCAGAATATTTGAAAACTTTAGCAGCTTCTAAGAATACATCACTTGCATCATGCACAGCGCAGATAATCGTTCCTATCCGGAAAAAACTGAATGGCAAAGTTTAGAGCTTAATTTCTCATTGGATGTCTCCAAATAAAATATTACTTAAACAGTGGTAATAGCTACTCTTGTACAGAAATCAAAAGAGGGGCCCAAGAGTAGAACTATAAAGAGCTCAGTTCTTCTTGCATAGAACTACTCTCACAAGCGTTGCCATCTCAATTTAAATATACTTGTAAAAGACTAGCAATAAAGAAAAAGGAAGAAAGATTGAGAACTGGATGCACTTGATAATAATGGAAGGTTTAATTGAGCTCAACCTAGAACATTATCATGTACAGATATCAATAGATGGGCACAGATTTCAAGCTCTAAACAACTCGGTCTTGCATACAAATTCTCTAACCAGTTTTGGCATATCAATCTAAATAGGCTTGCAAAAAGTATAATAATCAAAAGGAGGAAGAAGGAGACCAGGAGAATCTGCTAAACCTGAAGACTACATTCAGTATTAATGAACCATCAGCTAATGAGTTGGTTGCAAATTATAGTAACTAGCATTCAACTCTAGGAAATACAATAGATTTTATCGTCTTTGCAGCTAATCTTCTTTTCATGTTGCAAAGCTGTTGTTTCCTATGGAAAGCCCAAACTGATTATGTATACCAAATAATAGCAAAAATCCTCCCCCTCCACTGTAATAGAAATTAAATGTCAAAGATCACAGCATCATTGAATTAGTGAGGTACACATGCTCAGGGGAGTTAATCTGAGAGCAACCATAGGTCAATCTCATACCTCAACATGAAGAAAAGCCTGGGAAATGCATCTTATATAATTTGCAAGAAAACAGCTTAAGATAGCATCATTGATAGGTCCAGCTGATTTTGAAATGTTTCAACTTACATTAACTATCAGAGTAAACATATATAAAACAGTTCAGAGGCATGTCCAAACTTGTGCCATATCAAAAATTAAAATACAGGAGAATGTTTCAACTGACATTAACTATCAGAGTAAACATATATAAAACAGCTTCAGAGGCATGTCCAAACTTGTGCCTTATCAAAAATTAAAATACAGGAGACAATGGCAAATGGGGAACCATAAAGAAGCAACAAGATGAGATTCTCAACAGATTTCAGACAATGATGAAACTGGGAAATAATATGCGTGTATGTTATGTACTGCTGCCTCACAACTCAAGAGTACCAAAGCAAAGACTGAATTATTACCTTGTACTGTATGAGTATCCAATCAGTATAACTGTAATTACATGATGAGACATCATCACAGAAAAATCTTTCCTTCTAGTTTCCCAAATAAGGAGGGCAGCAATACTGTATATGTAGAATCCACATTGGCACATGTAGAAAAGCATTATTGGAAACCTGAAATAAAAATGGTTCATGTCAATCAAAAAAACTAACACCCCCTGATGTGGCCCACTTAGAAGTAACCCTAATTTAAGAAGCCTCTTATGCAAGCACTAGTATCAGGGAAAACTCGATATTCCATGCCAGAAAATGCATTTCTGCCAACCTTACCATGTCAGTTATGCATAACAATATAAGCTACTATCATCACCAGCTGCAAAAAGTCATTGCATATTAATCACTCACCCCAATTCTTGATGTGGCCAGCCTCTGAAGTACTCTTTTGTATCTCTGAACCATGGTTCGTTGTAGGTAATTTTTAGAACACATATTTCAACAGTAGCATAGTATGTCAGTTTCCACATAGATTCTGAGCATTTAACAATCGTTGCCTCATCAATCCTTGATGATATAGCTTTGGCTTTATTATACAACAACCAAATGGCCAGCTTCTGAGAAATGAGAAGAATTTATTAAAATGAGAAGAATTTATTAGAATCCTATTTATAAAGGGACCAAGTACCCATATATATATTTGTCCATGCAAAGAGTCACAGCAGACAAGAAACAGAGCAAGAACTATGATAAAATGGTTATACTGGGCACAGGTATCTATCCTGTATTATCAGAAAAATAAATAATCAATATTACAATTAGCATAAGTTAGAGACTTCTGCCCCAGCATATCCATGGCCTTTTCACACAATAATTCTAACCTCTCACAGTCAAACAAGGTCACTCGCAAACAAGAATTTCTTCAGAACTGTAAGCAACTCCTTAGTACAAAATCAAACATTGCAACAGCCTTAACTGCATAGCTCAATGTGTTTCTAATAGAGGAAATAAAAATCCATACTATTTTACATTTTAAAGCCTTAATAATGATCCTCCAAAAGAACAAACATTAAATTTTCTTTTCTTTTCAAGCATTGCAGCAGCTCATGAAATCAAGCACTATCATGAAAGATTAATGCATGTTGATTTCATAACTAATCTTTTTCCAGAAAAAAAAAAAACACAAGGAAATGAAAATCAAACGAGATCTATGTTCATAGAGCTGTCCTCTAATGAAATGAAAAAGAAAGGGAGAGATGATAGAAATCTCCAAGGATACATCCTCCTAAAAAACTGAGTGGATGGAGGAATTGTGAGAAATAATACACAACGCCCCAATTTTTGAAGCTGCACTGATGAGTAATAGGATGGAGTGGATCAAAAATCCAACCCCCAATTGGCTCAAACATAAGCACTCTCCAGCAATTTCACCATAAACAAGAATGTACTACGATGCACCATAACAGTTGCAATTGAAAATCATATGTAAACCATGTGGCAGTGATTTGGCAGCAACTCCTATAGCTAAAAGCAATTGCAAGAACTACAATTCCATCCAGGCATAACAAAATCACAGAGACAAGTAGCCATTCTGCATGGCATACCTGAGGGTCAATCTCCTTTTAGATGTTCTTAGCCTATGATATCCCACGGATTTAGAACTGCTCATGATAAAAGTAAGTTCAAGCTACTACTCAAACAAAACGCGCAGGAAAAAAAAAGGTAAGAGCTACCACCACAATTTACTACTTTTTCCGAGAAAATCAATCCAAACACACTTTATTTTTCAGAACAATTTTGACAGATTATCAACAAATAATGTCAAATAAAGTGAGAATTACTCAGAACCGAAAAACTGTGCTTCATGTTTAGCTTAATTTAAACCCATTCTTCATACACCAAGCTCATGTTCTTAGCCTACGATATCCATGGATTTAGAACTGCTCATGATAAAAGTAAGTTCAAGCTACTACTCAAACAAAACGCGCAAAAAAAAAAAAAAAACCAAAAAGAAGGTAAGAGCTACCACCGCAATTTACTTCTTTTTAGGAGCAAATCAATCCAAACACACTTTATTTTTCAGAACAATTTTGACAGATTATCAACAAATAATGTCAAATAAAGTGAAAATTAGTTAGAATCCGTGCTTCATTTTTAGCTTAATTTAAACTCATTCTTCATACAACATTAAAACCACCAAGCTCATGTTCTTACCCTACGATATCCCACGGATTTAGAACTGCTCATGATAAAAGTAATGTCAAGCTACTACTCAAACAAAACGCGCTAAAAAAAAAAGCAAGAAAACAAAAGAAGGTAAGAGCTACCGCAATTTACTTCTTTTTCCGAGAAAATCAATCTAAACACACTTTATTTTTCAGAACAATTTTGACAAATTATCAACAAATATTTTCAATTAAAGAGAAAATTACTTAGAATCGAAAACCTGTGCTTCATTTTTAGATTAATTTAAACTCATTCTTCATGCACCAAGCTCAGATTCCAATAAAAATCCTCAAATCAAAACTAATTCAAAAACAAATTATCCTAAACAGGCAAACAAAAAAATCAAAAAAAAAAGAAAGAAAGAGGCAAAAAATAACTAACTGAAAAGGAGATGCAAAGAAGACTTACTCGAAAAATGAATCTGTCCAATACGAAGCGAGCAAGAAAGAAACTAAAAGCGAAATAAATGGGAAGAAGGAAATGCGAGGGGTTTGCAGAGCCATTGAGGGTCAAGATCGGGTCCATGCGAGAGATCTCCAACCAAGTTTGTAGAGTTAAGCATCAATTACTGCCATCAATCCTCTCATAGTAATCCTAATCAAGAGCAAAACACCTCTACTATTACATGCATTTTACTAATTTTAGCAAGAAAGAAAGAAATTGTTTTTTCCTTTTTTTTTTCTTTTAGGGATTTTTATGCGGTGAAAAGAATAGGAGGCTAGGCACAATCGGATCTCATTGTGTGTCCGTGATGGGAGAGGGTAACATCAGACTAGTCCCTAATCTATGCAGAAGCTGCTAATTATACCCCCAACTTATTTTTTTATTCGCGGTGTATCAGGAAACAATTCTCAATCAAGGCCCTACTAACATTTATAGTTAGGAGGGAGGGAGGGAGATGCTTGTTTCTTCTTAAATCAGTTATGCTTGTTTCTTAAATCAGTTATGCTAGTTTTTACATAACATTTTTCTCTCTCACGCTAAAACAGGCTCTTGAATTAAAAATCATTTCACAACGTGATTGAGCAGGGTCCTAGTTTATTTGCAAACATGATTTGCGTTTTGAGTTTGTTAAGTCAGCTCATAACTGAATAGGTTCACTTAATTAACCCATAAATTAACAAGTTAATTTAGATTTAATTTAAAATAATATTATTTTAATTTTTTTGAAAAATAAAATATGCATAAATAAATTTAAAAAAAAATAAAAACAACATCATTTTATACAAGAAAAAAAATTGTGAAACTCGTATAAGATTTTAATAAGAGAAATTTTATATTCTGATGAAGAAATGCAATTGTTAATATTATGTGGAATTGAGGGTTGTTGTAATGATATAATTTATAACTGAATAATGTTTATAAGCATGAAATAAGAATGGGTAGTTGGTTAATTTCAAAAAAAAAAAAAATCCCCCCTGATGGAAATTTGGAAAACTTGGAGAATTAATGTAATTGATTAAAATTGTGTTAAATGGAAGGAAAGAATGAGGCTTCAAAAAAAAAAAAAAAAGAGGAGAAATCCTTTCATACCCTCTCCAATAGTCTCACCCAATAGGACCAAAAAAGAGGAGAGTTTGAGTTGTCAATCTGAAGAAATATGTTGGTTGATTGGTTCTAGGTTTTTTTTTTTAAGAAAAAGACGAAATTTCATCCCTCTATGAACAGGGAATTGCGTTAAAGCTAAGCCTACTTTTGAGTATTGAGGTTAAATTAAAAGATATATAAATAGTATTGAGTTGTGTTAATTTTTAAATAGAAATTTCAATTAAAAAAATGATTATAAACAATATAAATGACAAGAATGATATATTAATGTGAATGAGCAAGAAATTAAAATTTATATGAAAGTTAATCTTTATGGTAAATGAATGGTTAGTAATTTATTAATTTTAGTGGTGTAGAAGATACTATGGGATTCAATCAATAATAAAAAATTACTACTTGCACAAGAATTAAGTAGGTGCCCATCACTTTCTAAGAATTTATTAGTGATTTGATCATCAATGAATTGTTAAATAAAAAAATAAGTTGTGAATTATTAAAATGAATTCCTAGTTTATAGGATTAATGCCAAGATTATTAGGTGGATTTAGAAACTAATCCCTAATTAATAGGATTAATATCCTGGTTACTAGACAGATGAAGAAACTAATCCTTAGTTAATGAGATTGATGCTTTGTTTACTGGGTGAAGTGAGAAGTTAAATCCCCGATTGATGAAATTAGTCATCTTGCTACTAAGCGGATTGAGAAAATTAATTTTCAGGACCTAGATATGAGACTAAAGTCTTATTGAACAAGAAATTGAAGAATGACGGGATTTGTGACCTAGATACGAGGTTAAAGTCTTTTCAAATAAATAAATAAAAACTAAATCCTAAAATAATGGATTAGTATCTAATGTGTTCAGCAATTTAAAGAATTTAGATAATTTAGTGCTAAAATATATGTAGAAATGAATGAAAGATTATGTCATGTTTGAAGTTTTTGCTACGAATGGTATTGAAGAAAAAGGATTATATGAATACTTGAGTATATACATACGTAAGTCATGAAAATAAATCATCATTAATTGTAACACAAGTTTCACCTAATAAAATTTTATAATAAAATTTCAAGTACCTCATATCATATTATTGATTAAGATTATCATTTATTTATGTATTTTACTTAATTATATAATGTAATTATGGATCAAATAAATATTTAGTTTTAATATAATTTTGTAATATTGTGCTTATTTATTGAATATAACTAAAGAATCACAAATGAATATTGTAATTCATAATTTTGCAATGGTCTTTTCTTTTCAGTATTTAAGTATTATTTCTCATTAATTACTATAGTGAAAATTGTTATTTCTTGATTTAATTAAATAAATATTAAAAACAATGAAATATTGATGTGATGAATGAATTAAAATAGAATTAAAATAGTCTCGTATGATAAGACAAGTATTATATTAATTGATATGGGTTATGATATTATTGAGTTGATAATTTAATATTAATAATACAATGAAAACTCTACTGAAATTTAGTAAAATTATTTTTAAAAAATTAGATTGTTATATAAATAATTTTATAAAGTTGAATTGATGAGTCTTATTTGAATTGACCAAATTAACTAGGTTGTATATTAATTTATTAATCCATCCAAGTTTAATGCTAATAGAGTTAATCACTAGCAAAACTAAATTTTCAATCATCTCATTTCCTTTTTGTCAAATTATAGTAGCTTTGAATTGGTAATATTAAATGCTCATTTCATATTGAGGTTGAACATTTTTTTTATTATTAAAATTTGATTATTTTTTAATATTTTTAAATTATTTTGATATGTTAATATTAAAAATAAAATTTTTAAAAATATTATTTTAATATATTTTCAATTAAAAATCATTTAAAAAACAATCTCGATTACAACCATCCTTCTTTGAATCTTAAGAATTACATTTGTTTGGGATCATTCAGATAAATATGTAGGGGTTTGAGTTTGAAATGATATATATCATATTTTTTATTTTTTATTTTATTTTTAATCCATGCAAATATATTAGAAAATACTCATAGTATGCTAAAAATATCCATGCGAATATTCCTAAAATACTTGAATTATTTCTGGCACATTACCCTCCATTGTGGCCTCGATCCAAAAATCACACATGGGATTGTCCAATGGCTTTGCTTTTGTGTATTTTATCGAGAGATTCAATGAATCTCAAGATACACATTAAAAAAATAATGTCCTCTAACAGTCATTAAAAGTTGAATGTTCGTTAAAGAACACTATAAGTTGCAAAATGTAGAGGTAAAGCGCACGTGCGAGGATTTGAAACCGTTACAGGTGGCAGGTTCGGTTATGGTGTTTGTTTTTCGGTTGCCGGGGAAAACGCTAGCAGTTGGGATGCATAAAATAACGGAACCAAAAACAAACCAGCTCACGAGAATAGCACCTCTCCCCGCAAGGATTCACTCAGTCAGTCGGAGCACTAACACGTGGATCTTGCGACACCACTGCAGCTGAACCCCCTCATTCGAGGCTTGCATATTGTTTGTTAGCGTGGCTGTCTTTTTTAAATTAATTTATTTTTTATATTTTTAAATTATTTTATTATATAATTGATATATTTTCCAATTAAAAAATTAAAAAATAAATTATACTATAATTTTTAGCATACTCTAAATTAACATGAATAAATAATATTTATTTAGTAGATGATAGATTAGTGATTGAAATTATAGTAACTTTTAAAATATATTTATTAAAATATTGTTTTTTTAAATGATGCAATAATTCAAGGTTGATGGTTTTTACATGCATGATACCAAAATTTTGATGGAATTTTCTTTATACTAGAAACATTTAAATTACCAACAACCTCTTTTATTATTTCAAATAAATACTATAGTTGAAATCCAATTTCCTTTAACATTTTTGTCATCAACACAACTCAAGGATAACCTACATCTAGTTTTTATAAAATACAAATAGGATAATCAAGAAATAATCTAACTCAACATTTTATATAGCATACTTCATTAAATGATTAAGAAAATTAATGTTTAGAAAATAATTACTGACACGACTAAAAGATTGATATCTTCTCCCAAGTACAGGAGTGTCGAAGTAATAAATAACCCGGCAAGACCGGGGTCGAACCACAGGGAGGTTATTTGTACAAATTATAAATAACAATAATACAACAACAACAACAACAACAACAACAACAACAACAATAATAATAGTAATACTAATAACACTAATAATAATAATAATAATAATAATAATAATAATAGTAGTAGTAGTAGTAGTAGTAGTAGTAGTACAGGTAGTAGTAATAATAATAATAATAAAGAAAGAGAAGAAGAAGAAGATGATGAGAACTTGGAGATGGAAAATTAATGTAAGGATTAAACAATAATAATAACAAATGTCAAGGTTAGAGGTTCCACTAATGGTATATCAAACAAGTATAGTATAAACTCTTATTATTGAATTGGAAACCACACACAAAGGAGGTTCCAATCAGATTATATATTGTTAACATGATTACATTAGTCATCTTATTCAATTAATGCTAATACTTGTAAATCTCGTCAAGCATTCATGATTATAACTTATGTTAACAATAAATCAAGTTCCTTTCATAGCTCAGGTGTCGGTTATACCATACATTATGGGCTATGAAAGTGCCAAGCATTTGTTGTACCAAGTGTTATACAACATAAATCAAGATTAGTCATTTAACAAGTAAAGTATTAAAGAGTGAACAAGATAACAAATATAAAACATGTTAGTATCAAACATTAAAGTCCATATTAAGTTTACATTATACTTATTCTTACACCATTAGTGTAACCTTTTCACCTTGACATAACTAACTTAGCTAGACATGATGAAAGAAAGCAAAATAGATAAACAAAATAAGAACATAAAAGTTAACTAAGTAAAGGAAAGGAAATGAAAGGCATAAACTTAATATTAATGAAAGCAAAGCATAAACATTACAAAAAATACAAAGAGAGAAAGGAAGAGCATGATTTTGATCTGGAAACCAAGATGCCTAAATGCATGGCAAATGCCTCCTTTTATAGGCCAAAATTGGGCACTATTGATTTGATGACTAATTGATAAGTGGGTGGCCAACTTTTGACTTGGTGACAATTCTTATCTTCTCTTGTCTGCCCAAAACGTCAAAATTGGAGCCAGTTGCAAACATGAAAGTTGTAGGAAATTGTCTCAACTTTATTGTGTAAAAACTTCAGCTCATTTGGACTTCTAGAACTCCAGATATGGCCAAAATACTGAACAGTGCTCGGGCTGGAAGACAGATTCGGGCTTCTTTGTTGTGTGCTACAATTTGGACTTGAAAATGACAAGACAGATTCGGTCTTCTTTGTTGTTGCTACAATTTTGACTTGATAATGGCCTTTTTAGATCTTGGGCTCCATATGAAAGTTGTAGGCCTATGTCTTACCTTTCCATCCATATAAATTGAAACTAAATCTGAGATATATAGCTCCAGATATGACCCAATTACCGAACAGTGTTTCGGTTTGGATTGCACCGACATCTCTTTTCTAAGTTTGACCATCTCTTTATCCTTGCAATTTAAGTTCTTAAAGTCATCAATCAATCCTTTCATTTATGTGATAGGCCTGCATTTAAAATGAACATTTACCACAAATTAAAGGTATCTTATATTATTAGATATATTATTATAAAACATGCTTTAGTTAAGGAGTTATTGATACTTCAAGTGAAAAATGATGATATAAAACCATGATAAAAATGCACTTTTAAGTACTAATCACACCCCCCAACCAGCTTATTACTAGTCCCTAGTAATCAAAGCGTAAAATAGAAAAACAATTTGTATATTCCACAAAGCAAGGTATTCATCATTTAACTTCCATTAATCTATCCAGATAAACAAACTCTCATTAAATTTATATATCTGCTCAATACCTCTTAACAAGATATTAATAAACCTTTCTTTTGTGCTCAATGTATCAACACATAATTATGGGGCTTTTCATGAAAGAAAACAAAATTTTTGTTTTAATGTTTAAGGTTAACTTCCTTGGGCTGGGATTATTATTTTTTTCTTTTTTTTTAAATATTATTTTAACTTTATATACATATAATTTAAAAACATCATGCATCTTTAACCCATGTAACGAGCTTTCAGCTAATGACTCCCAAACCAGTTGGTCTTAGGGCATTCGGTGTTAAGACACCCCTACGAGCTTAGTAACTCGGGTCGCAGATATTGATATGTAGATAGTGCAATGTTTGATTTCCTTAAACTTTTCTCCTCAACCCATGTAATAAGCATTGGGCCAATTGCTTCCAAGTCAGTTGACTGTAGGGTATTAGGTGTTAAAACACCCCTTCGAGCTTAATTGCTTAGGTTAGGGAGGCTACGAAACCAAACTTATCTACATTTTTATTATCATCATTTTTTTTTCTTCTTTTTTTTTCTTTTTTTTCTTTCTTTTTTTTTTTTTTCATGTTTTTTTTCTTAATTATATACAATCTCTTTCCCTTAGTTGTTACCTTTAACAAAAGAACATAAATAATATAATAATCCAATATGCAACCCACAATCATATGTTAAAGTGTGTGTGTGTAAATTAAGGTTTAAAAATACATGTTAAATAAGTATATGAGCAGAATTAAGTGATAACAATGCGAGAGTTTGTAAATCTGAATATTTCAGGAAGTATTATAATAGATCTTGTTAAGAATGGTTACTAAGATGCGTCTCAAGAGTCATTTTAACAAAAGAGCTCCTTTACTCTGCCATCCTAGTAACAACAATTATGCAAATGCTTTATGAAATGAAAAACAATTTTTTTTTTATCAACTACTACCCTCTCCCCCCAACCAAAAGAAGGATCAATCACAGGAATGAAAGATTGTAGTTGGTCAATCAATTGTTCAGCAGTAGCAGCAGAGATTATGATTTGTCGTGCAGAAGATGTTAGAAATTCCTGTTCCACAGCATGATCAAGAAAAGACAACAATTTATCATAATAACCATTAACATTTAACAAACCTATGGGTTTATGGTGAATGTGTAGTTGAGCCCAAGAGGAAATATGAAAGATCTCTTCCAATGTGCCTAGACCACCTGGTAAAGCAATGAAGGCATCAGCATGGTTAAACATTGCATTCATTCGAGCTGACATTGTGGAGACCTGAAGTTCCTCTCCAATTGTTTTTCCAATGATGTCCCCTTGTGCCAAAGCTTCAGGAACGACCCCCAAAACTTGACTACCTCTTAAAAATGCAGCTATTGACACACCTCCCATTAACCCAAGACTGCCTCCCCCATACACTAAATGAATCTTTCTCTCAGCTAGCACTTGACCAAGATGATTTGTTGATTCTAAAAACTCCTTTTCTTTCCCACGACTAGATCCACCGAAAACACAAATATTTCTTATTTGATGACCTGAGGAACTTGCCATTTCTACACACTTCTATATTTGTTGAATGTATGGGTTGAGTAGAAATGAAAGGAAGGAAGAGAGGGTTTGAGTAGAAATGAAAGGAAGGAAAAGAGGGTTTTATAGATGAGAAAGTAGAAAGGCAATCATAACATCTATATGTAGGCCAGCTAGAGTCTCACACACACTCTTTCTCTCTCTCTTTATTTATTTATTTACTTTTTGAAAAGGCATGTGTATGTACAGGTAGTTGTGATTGTGGCTCACATCTTCCCTTGGTTTTACGTTCAAGAACGGCTTAAACGCCCTCTATTGGTTGGGGATAGGCTTCCCATCCAGTTTTCTTAAAAATTGGCAAACAAGGTCTTTTTTAGTCAGATTCCCAAGACTAAGTCGATCATGTTCTTTATGAAATAGTGGCCATAAATCATGAATTACACGATGCACATCTCCACTAGGATGCGTCTCAAGAGTCAATAGAAGATTATCTAAAGACTCCTTACTCAAGCCATCCTTAATGAATTGTATTTTATCTTCACGGTTTATAGATACCATTCCTAAAGAATGACATTGTGTATTACAAGTCCATCTAGCACATCGATGACAGACTTCTAGTCGTTTTGCACGACATTTCTTTGCAAAAGTGCTTTTACCTGTTCCAGGCATGCGTGAAATGAAGTTTCTTTGCAAAAGTGCTTTTACCTGTTCCAGGCATGTGTGAAATGAAGAAGTTAGAGGACTCACCTGATAATCGGACCTTTGCTTCAATCAACCAGCGAATATCTTCAGGAATTCCATGATTCATTAACAATCTCAATCTTGCACATCTAGCACGGTAAATTTTTGTAATCGCATTCTGAGGCAGAGCGGGAAAATACTTTTTCAATTTTTCAAGATTAGTGTCCATTTTCAAATGAGAATTGGAAGAGAGATTCAAAGAATTGCACAAATATATACACAAATATCAGTTATTGTAGGAAACTGAAAGAACCGACTTAAGTCACAGAGTACCGTTGTCCGCCATTTGACCGGGGTGAGAGAAACTAGCAAAAATCACTCAAAAAGAAACACAAAAAAAATGTGAGAAAAACAAAATAATCAACCTTTATCTACAAGATCATTCAAACCAGTTGATTCATTTTCACTAGGAAAATTATCAAAGCAAGCTTTCAAACGATGTCCATTTTCCTTAAAATCATTGTCATTCATTGAATTCTCAATATCACAGGCCCCATAAGGATTGCTCCATCGTAATCTTAGCTCTTTAGGGAATGCATAGAGTTGAGAATTATAAAACAAAACTTTTTGACCAGTATCAACTTTTTGACAATTTTCACAAGTTTTGCAGAATGCATGCGTGTCCTTGAACATGGTGGGCCAATAAAATCCATTTTGAAAGATTTTTGCACCTGTCTTTTTTTACGAGAAATAACTTCCACATGCTTCAGAATGACAAAGTTTAATGACACTACTTACCTCATTGTCGGGAATGAATCTTAGAAATATTTGATCAGGACAATATTTGAATAAGTGAGGGTCATCACAATAAAAATTCTTCACTTCGTTCAAAAACTTTTCTTTGTTTTGAGTAGTCCAATCAGCTGGCAAATCTCCTAAAGCAAGAAAATTGATATTTTTATCATACCAAGGCATTGGACTAAAAGAAAGTAAGGATTTGTTAGGAAAGTAATTATCAATTGGTGTAATGTCAGATGTCAAATCTGTTGTCGTTGTTGACAAAAGATTCGCATCAACATTTTCGGTGCTTGTGTCATCCGTGATTTCTTCCTTAGAATAAATCATTTGCAAATCTTCAGATTCATCTGACTCATTTTTACTTAAAGTAGATTCAAGTTGATCATAAACTAATTCGTCAATATGATCTACTTCTTGTAAATCATTATCATCTCCAGGTTGCTTGCAAATGTTGAAAATATTCATCTCCAATGTCATGTTTCCAAATGATAGCTTCATCAGTCCATTCCTACAATTAATCAATGCGTTAGAAGTTGCAAGAAACGGACGTCCTAAAATAACAGGAAATGAATTACATGCTTCAATAGGTTCTGTGTCCAAGACAATAAAATCCACAGGATAAATGAATTTATCAACTTGTACTAACACATCTTCAATTATTCCTCTAGGCACTTTTATAGATCTATCGGCAAGTAAAAGAGATATAGAAGTTGGTTTTAACTCACCTAGATTAAGACTTTGAAAAACTGAATATGGAAGTAAATTCACACTAGCTCCAAGATCAAGTAAGGCTCTTTCAATTTTATGCTCTCCAATAAAGCAACAAAATTGTAGGACAACCAGGGTCTTTATATTTCAAAGCATTATTGTTCTGAAGAATAGCACTTACTTGTTCGGCTAGAAAGGCTTTCTTTTTCACATTCAGTTTCCTCTTCACAGTGCATAGATCTTTCAAAAATTTAGCATAGGAAGGAACCTGTTTAATAGCATCCAGCAAAGGTATATTGATCCTTACCTGTTTGAAAATTTAAAAAATTTCAGAGTTGTGATTGACTTTCCTTTGTTTGGTCATGGCTTGAGGAAATGGCAGTGTTGGCCGAGAATCAGTCGTTTCTTTGCAATTTTCAGATTCAACCCCTTCCTTACCCTCAGAGATTGACTCATCATCTTTCTCATAAGGTTCAAGAGAGGGTTTTTCAATAACCTTACCACTGCGCAGAGTAGTGACTGATTTCACTTAATCCATGTGTTGGCTTCCGAAACTACTTGCATTTGCATTGTATTGCCCCTTGGGATTTTGTTGTGGTTGAGATGGAAACTTACCTTTCTCTTGGAAACTGAGAGCAGATGTTAATTTTGCAAGAGTATCTGTAAAATCTATCATGTGTTGAGCAAGTTGAGTATTGATTGTCTCTTGCTTTTCAATGAATGCATGCAATGTTTCCTCAAGATTTCTTCTAGGAGGTGGAGCATAAGGAGGTGCATATCCATGAGAATTTTGGAAATTGTGGTGTGCTTGAAATGGTGGTTGTGAAGTTTGTGCATTGTTGTTCTCACTCTTCCAACTGAAATTTGGGTGATTTCTCCAACCAGGGTTGTATGTTTGGGAGTATGGGTTGTGGTTAGCCCTTTGGAAACTATTTAAAGCATGGGCTTGTTCATGGAGACATTCCTTAAAAGAAGGCAAGGTTGGACAATCGTTGGTTGAGTGTTCATTTGTTTCACAGATTTGACACACAATGTTTTCAATGGATTTTAATTGACCACTCTTTTTCAATTCTAGTGCCTCGACTTTTCTAGCTAAAGATGCAAACTTGACTTGAAGGTCATGATCTTCCCTAAGGTTGTACATACCTCCACTAGATGTATGAGGTTGAGTTTTACTCGATGCTTCATATGTACCCGCAGTGTCCCAATTTTGAGCATTTTCAGCTAACAAGTCTAAGTACTCCATTGCTTCATCAGGGTCTTTATCTTCAAAAGTTCCATTGCACATCAATTCAACCATTTGCCTATCTTTAGGTGTTAACCCTTCATAGAAATGTGAAACCAATCTCCATGTTTCAAAACCATGATGAGGGCAAGTACTAAGCAAGTCTCGATACCTATCCCAACATTTGTAAAATGTTTCTCCTGGTTTTTGAGTGAAAGTGGTGATTTGTCTCTTGAAAGAGTTTGTTCTATGAGATGGGAAAAACTTCTTTAAAAATTGTTGTTGCATTTCATCCCAAGCACGAATGGATCCTGGTCTTAAATTTTGTAGCCATGTTTTAGCTTTATCTTTTAATGAAAAAGGAAAAAGCTTTAATCTGATGGTGTTCATGCTACAATTTAAATTATTATATGTGTTGCAGACCTCTTCAAATTCCCTTAAATGCAAGTATGGATTTTCCAATTCGAAACCATGAAAAGAAGGTAAAAGTTGAATAATGCCTGGTTTAAAATTAAAATGAGATGCATCAGGAGGAAAAACTATGCATGATGGTGCACTTGTTCTTATGGGATTCATGTGGTCTCTCAGTGTTCTAGCACGATTATTCTCATTATTTTCATTATGAAGTGATTGATTATCTTCTTCGGCCATATTTTCTGAAAATGATGAGGATACCCTACAAAGTCTACCACTTGATGTACGTGACCACACTCTCATGCACGTGTAGGAATAAAATAAAAAAAGAAGAAGAAAGCAAAAGAAGGAGGAAGAAAACAAAATAAAAAGAAAGAAAAGAAAAGAAACAAAGTTATATACAAGAAAAGTGAGAAGAGAAAATAAAATAAATACTATAATTTATACAAGAACTTACCTCCCCGGCAACGGCACCAAAAACTTGACACGACTAAAGATTGATGTCTTCTCCCAAGTGCAGGAGTGTCGAAGTAATAAATAACCCGGCAAGACCGGGGTCGAACCACAGAATAACCCGGCAAGACCGGGGTCGAACCACAGGGAGGTTAATTGTACAAATTATAAACGACAATAGTACAACAACAACAATAATAATAACAACAACAATAATAATAGTAATAACAATAATAACAACAATGACAATAACAATAACAATAATAATAATAATAATAATAATAATAATAATAATAATAATAATAATAATAATAGTAGTAGTAATAATAATAATAATAAAGAAAGAGAAGAAGAAGAAGATGATGAGAACTTGGAGATGAAAAATTAATATAAGGATTAAACAATAATAATAACAAATGTCAAGGTTAGAGGTTCCACTAATGGTATATCAAACAAGTATAGTATAAACTCTTATTATTGAATTGGAAACCACACACAAAGGAGGTTCCAATCAGATTATATATTGTTAATATGATTACATTAGTCATCTTATTCAATTAATGCTAATACTTGTAAATCTCGTTAAGCATTCATGATTATAACTTATGTTAACAACAAATCAAGTTCCTTTCATAGCTCAGGTGTCGGTTATACCATACATTATGGGCTATGAAAGTGCCAAGCATTTGTTGTACCAAGTGTTATACAACATAAATCAAGATTAGTATTTAACAAGCAAAGTATTAAAGAGTGAACAAGATAACAAATATAAAATATGTTAATATCAAACATTAAAGTCCATATTAAGTTTACATTATACTTATTCTTACACCATTAGTGTAACCTTTTCACCTTGACATAACTAACTTAGCTAGACATAATGAAAGAAAGCAAAATAGATAAACAAAATAAGAACATAAAAGTTAACTAAGTAAAGGAAAGGAAATGAAAGGCATAAACTTAATATTAATGAAAGCAAAGCATAAACATTACAAAAAATATAAAGAGAGAAAGGAAGAGCATGATCTTGATCTGGAAACCAAGATGCCTAAATGCATGGCAAATGCCTCCTTTTATAGGCCAAAATTAGGAACTATTGATTTGATGACTAATTGATAAGTGGGTGGCCAACTTTTGACTTGGTGACAATCCTTATCTTCTCTTGTCTGCCCGAAACGTCATTGATAACGTCAAAACTGGAGCCAGTTGCAAACATAAAAGTTGTAGGCAATTGTCTCAGCTTTCTTGTGTAAAAAAGTCAGCTCATTGGGACTTCTAGAACTCCAGATATGGCCAAAATACCGAACAGTGCTCGGGCTGGAAGACAGATTCGGGCTTCTTTGTTGTTGCTAAAATTTGGACTTGATAATGGCCTTTTTAGATCTTGGGCTCCATATAAAAGTTGTAGGCCTATGTCTTACTTTTCCATCCATATAAATTGGACCTAAATCTGAGATATATAGCTCTAGATATGACCGAATTACCGAACAATGTTCTGATTTGGATTGCACCGACATCTCTTTTCTAAGTTTGGCCATCTCTTTATCCTTGTAATTTAAGTTCTTCAAGTCATCAATCAATCCTTTCATTTATGTGATAGGCCTGCATTAAAAATAGACATTTACCACAAATTAAAGGTATCTTATATTATTAGATATATTATTATAAAACATGCTTTGGTTAAGGAGTTATTGATACTTCAAGTGCAAAATGATGATATAAAACCATGATAAAAATGTACTTTTAAGTACTAATCACCACTATTGATGAAGAGGAAGCTGTGAGCTGTTGATGACGGGAAATAAAGGAGATCATTGCCGCTATTAATGAAAAGGAAGCCGTGAGCCATTGATCTCATGATGGCTGGTTAGTTGATCTCACGGTGGCTAGTTAATAGAGAAGAAGATTAGGGATTTCATGTTCAAAGGTTGTTCTCATTGAAAAGGATGAAAGGAAGCTATAAGTGATGCACTGAAGTGATTGAACATTTACCCAATAGCCAATAGGCGCTAGATAGCTAGAGCTTGGAGGAAATACATATTGCAATTTATATATTTTATTGAAATCATTAAAATGGTCTTGAAATCGTGTTTTTATGCAATTTCACCCGATTTTAACCATATTTGAGTTTTCTTAAACAATTTCACATGTTAAGTATATATTGATTCATAAAATCGTATGATTTTAAAAGTTAAAACATGATTTTAACTGCTTTGGTTACTTATACTCTTATGTTCTTCATTGAACTCTTCAGGATTTATCAAATATTAATTATCTTTGTGAAGTTCATCATTATACTTTCAATTCTTGATTCGTTAGAATAAAATGGTTGGGGTCTTTAATCTAATAATTTTGGTTTATTGATTCAAGTAATCTTTAGGTCGAGGTTTTATTTCAATTTAATTTTAGCTTTCTTGAATTGTATTCTTTTTTATTTATAGGTTCTAGGGTTCTTATCCTTCAGATTTGCATCATGTTATTTAATTATACTTAACATATAGCTTTAAACTTAGTAATGCTGGGGTATCAACTAGTTGATATATTAGCATCTCAATCTCTTGTAAGAGATATAAAACATATTTTTTTAAACAAAAGGATTTTTTATGAGATTAAAATACTTTGACTCCAAGAAAATATTTCAAACAACCCTAGTCTTTGATTTCTCTAAACAAGTAATCTTGTGAGATTTTCCTTTTTTCTATATCATTTTCTATAATTACAATATCATCTATATATACAATGAGTGTGGTAATCTAACCTTGTTATTTCTTTAGAAATAATGTGTGATCTAAATTGCTTTAATGATAGCCATAGGGTATCATAGATTCTATGAACTTTCAAGACCATGCTCTTGAAGATTTTTTTAATCAATACAATGATTTATTCAACTTGCACAACTACTATTTATGCATTTTAAGTATCAAGTACCATGATGGGAGATCTACGTAGATTTTTTTTTGATAATTCACCATGTAAAAAAAAATGGTATTCATATTGAGTTATTGTAATGGTCAATCTAAGTTCATAGCAAAAGATAATAGAACTCAAATTGTGTTGATTTTTGGCTATAACCGCAAATATCGTTGTATAATTGATATCATAGGTTTGAGATTGGTCTTGCTTCAAGGCATTCAATTATGCCATCAACCTTATATTTTAATGAGTTCTCACATTTTATCTTTTTTAAGGATTTCATCTCTTTATTTATAGTTGCTTTCCACCTTGGGTTAGTTAAGGCTTCTTGCATATTGTTAAGAACAAATATAGTAGATAAATGTTTCATAATTGATAAAATTGATTCTAATAAATAATGACTAAAATATAATCACTAGTGAGATGTTTAAATTTACTAGAACATATATGGATTTAAGAAAATCTCTAGTTTGATGATGTGATAATTTCTTGACTGACATAAATACTAATTTAGGAACATTCTCAATAATCAATTAGTTTGATATATTAGTTGTTAGGGATTTTAACTCGAACGAAGTATTTGTTAGAATTGCATATTTAGCTTCTAGGTGTTCATCACCACTTTGATCTAAAGCTATACTACTCAAGTCTAATTCACCTTTTCCTGATTGTCTAGTATAACGTGTGAGTCATCACTACTAGAATCTAAATTTACATTTAAGTCTAACAAATTATAATTTATAGTATGAATCTCTTTATATTACTCGTTTTGAAGTTCAGGCTTGGAGAAAAAAAACACATGGTGTCTTCATGAAAAATGATTAGTACCTAAAAGTGCATTTTTATCAAGGTTTTATATCATCATTTTTTACTTAAAGTATCAATAACTCTTTAACTAAAACATGTTTTATAATAACATATCTAATAATATAAGATACCTTTAATTTATAGTAAATGTTTATTTTAAATGTAGGCCTATCACATATATGAAAGGATTGATTGATGAGTTTAATAACTGAAATTGAATGGACAAAGAGATGGCCAAACTTAAAAAAGAAATGTTGGTATAATCCAAACGGGAACACTGTTCGGTAATTGGATCATATCTGTACCTGTAGATCTTGGACTTAGATCTACTTTATATGAATAGAAAGGTAAGACATAGGCCTACAACTTTCATGGAGCCCAAGATTTAAAAAGGTCATTTTCAAGTCCAAATTGTAGCAACAACGAAGAAGTTCAAATCTATCCTGCAGCCTGAACACTGTTTAGTGTTTGACCCATATCTAGAGTTTTAGAAGCCTAAATGACCTCTAGTTTTTTTGCCTGGAAAGCTGAGATAATTTTCTAGAACTTTCATGTTTTAAGTGGTTTCAATTTTGATGTTATTAATGATGTTTTGGGCAGACAAGAGAAGATAAGAATTGTCATTAAGTTAAGAGTTGACCACTTACTCATCAATTAGTCATCAAATCAATAGTTTCCAATTTTAGACTATAAAAAGAGGCATTTGCCATGCATTTAGGCATCTTGGTTTCTAGATCAAGATTATGCTTTTTCTTTCTTTCTTTTTATTTTTGTAATGCTTAAGTTTTATTTTCATTAACATCTTGTTTATGATTTTCAATTCCTTTCCTTTACTTAGTTAACTTTTATTTTATTTATGTTCTTATTTTGTTCATTTATTTTTCTTTCTTTCATTATGTTTAGATAAGTTTATTATGTCAAGGTGAAAAGGTTACACTAATGGTGCACAAATAAGTATAATGTAAACTTAATATGGACTTTAATGTTTGATACTAACATATTTTGTATTTGTTATCTTATTCACTCTTTAATACTTTGCTTGTTAAATAACTAATCTAAATTTATGTTGTATAATACTTGGTACAACAAATGCTTGATACTTTCATAGCCTATACTATATGGTATAACTAACACCTAAGCTATGAAAAGAACTTGATTTGTTGCTAACATAAGTTGTAATCATGGATGCTCGACAATATTTACAAGTATTAGCATTATTTGAATAAGATAACTAATGTAATCATGTTAACAATTTATAATTTGATTGGAACCTCTTTTGTATGTGGTTTCCATTTGAGTATCAAGAGTTTATACTATACTTGTTTGAAATACCATTAGTGGATCCTCTAACCTTGACATTTGTTTTTATCATTGTCTAATCCTTACATTGATCTTTCATCTCAAAGTTCTCATCAACTTGTTCTTCAATATTATTATTATTATTACTACTACTACTACTACTACTACTATTATTATTATTAGTATTAGTATTATTGTTGTTGTTGTTGTTGTTGTTGTTGTTGTATTGTTATTGTTTATAATTTATACAATTAACCTCCCTGTGGTTCGACCCCGGTCTTGCCGAATTATTTATTACTTCGACACTCCTGCACTTGGGAGAAGATATCAATCTTTTGGTATTGTCAAGTTTTTGGCGTTGTTGCCGGGGAGATAAATTTTTGTACACATTATAATATTTGTTTTATTTTCTCTTTTAATTTTTCTTGTATCTAACTTTGTTTCTTTTATTTTGTTTCCTTTTATTTTGTTTTTTTCTTCTTTTTATTCTATTCCTACATGTATATGAGAGTATAGTCACGTACATTAAGTGGTAGACTTTATAGGGTATCCTCATCATTTTTAGAAAATATGGCTGAAGAAGATAATTAATCACTTCATAATGAGAATAATGAGAATAATTGTATTACAACTCTTAGATATTACATGAATCCCACAAGAATAAGTGCACCATCATGCATAGTTTGCCCTCCTAATGCATCTCATTTTAATTTTAAGCCAATCATTATTCATCTTTTACTTTCTTTTCATAGCTTAGATTTGAAAAATCCATAGTTGCATTTAAAATAATTTGAGGAGGTCTGTAACACTTATAATGACTCAAATTATAGCATGAACACCATCAGATTAAAGCCTTTTTCTTTTTCATTAAAAGATAAAGTTAAAACATGACTACAAAATTCGAGACCTAGATCTATTCGTGCTTGGGATGAAATGCAACAATAGTTTTTAAAGAAGTTTTTCTCTTCTAACAAAACAAACTCTTTTAAAAGACAAATCACCACTTTCACTCAAAAACCAGGATAAACATTTTACCAATGTTAGGATAGGTATCGAGATTTACTTAATACTTGCCCTCATCATGGTTTTGAATCATGGAGATTGGTTTCATATTTTTATGAAGGGTTAAGACTTAGAGACAGACAAATGGTTGAATTGACGTGCAATTGAACTTTTAAAGATAAAGACTCTGATGAAGCAATGGAGTACTTAGACTTGTTAGCTGAAAATACCCAAAATTAAAACACCGCATGTACTTATGAGGCACTGAGTAAAACTCAACCTCATATATCTAGTGGAGGTATGTACAACCTTAAGGAAGATCATGACCTCCAAGCCAATTTTGCATCTTTAGCTATAAAAGTCAAGACATTAGAATTAAAAAAGAGTGGTCAATTAAAATCTATTCAAAACATTATGTGTCAAATTTGTGAAACCAATGAATATTTAACCAATGACTGTCCAACCTTGCCTTCTTTTAAGAAATGTCTCCATAAACAAACCCATGCTTTAAATAGTTTCCAAAGGCCCAACCATAACCCATACTTGCAAACATGCAATCCTGGTTGGAGAAATTACCCAAATTTTAATTGGAAGAGTGATAATAACAATAATGCATAAACTTCACAATCACTGTTTCAAGCACACCATAATTTCCAAAATTCTCATGGATATACACCTCCTTATGCTCCACCTCTTATAAGAAATTTTGAGGAAACTTTGTATGCATTCATTGAAAAGTAAGAGACAATCAATACTCAACTTGCTCAAAGCATGATAGATTTTAAAGATACTTTTGTAAAATTGACATCTGCTCTGAGTTTCCAAGAGAAAGGTAAGTTTCCATTTCAACCATAACAAAATCCCAAGGGGCAATATAATGCAAATGCAAGTAATTTTGAAAGCCAACACATTGATCAAATCAAATCAGTCACTACTCTTCATAGTGGTAAAGTTATTGAAAAACCTACTCTTTATGAGAAAGATGATGAGTCAATCTCTGAGGGTAGGAAGGGGTTGAATATGGAAATTGCAAAGAAAATACTAATTTCTTGCCAGCACTTCTATTTCCTCATGGCATAATCAAACAAAGAAAAGTCAATCACAACTCTAAAATCTTTGAAACTTTCAAACAGGTAAGGATCAATATATATTTGCTGGCTGCTATTAAACAAGTTCCTTCTTATGCTAAATTTTTGAAAGATCTGTGCACTGTGAAGATAAAACTGAATGTGAAAAAGAAAACCTTTTTAGATGAACAAGTAAGTGCCATTCTTCAGAATAATAATGCTTTGAAATATAAAGACCCTGGTTGTCCTATAATTTCTTACTTTATTGAAAAACATAAAATTAAAAAAGCCTTACTTGATCTAAGAAAAAATTTGAAAAAACAACATTCATTGTGATTAATATTTATTGAGAAGAAGGATGATAACATTCATTTTTTTTTTCCCTGAATGATTAGCATACCTAAGGAAAAATTTCATAATTCTTAAGGAGTCAACTTGTTGCACTGATGTTTATGAAGATGCATAAATGTGACACAACTAAAAATATAGGATGTGACACAACTAAAAATATAGGGTGGGAAATTTAGGACTGTTACGACATAAACTACAATAGTGAAAGCTTGGAATGGTGCTAAAAATTTATTTAAACTAATAGGTACATGATTAATTAAATATGTTGCAAATATAAGTACTTCTCCTTAATAAGGTAACAACATATGAGCTTGTATTAATAAAGCATGAACATCCTCCAAAAGGTATTGATATTTGTATTCAGCATCCTCGTTTTACAAGGGTATATTGAAATAAGTAGTTTTATGAGTAGTTTTGTGTACTTTAAATAGTATTAAAGTCTAAACTATTATATTCTTTGACACGACTAAAAGATTGATGTCTTCTCCCAAGTGCAGGAGTGTCGAAGTAATAAATAACCCGGCAAGACCGGGGTCGAACCACAGAGAGATTAATTGTACAAATTATAAACGACAATAGTAACAACAACAACAACAACAATAATAATAGTAATAACAACAATAACAATAATTACAATAATAATAGTAGTAGTAGTAGTAGTAGTAATAATAATAATAATAATAATAATAATAGAAGAAGAAGAAGAAAAAGAAGAAGTTGATGAGAACTTTGAGATGGAAAGATTAACGTAAGGATTAAACAATGATAATAACAAATGTCAAGGTTAGAGGATCCACTAATGGTATATCAAACAAGTATAGTATAAACTCTTATTATTCAATTGGAAACCACACACAAAGGAGGTTCCAATCAGATTATAGATTGTTAACATGATTACATTAGTCATCTTATTCGATTAATGCTAATACTTGTAAATCTCGTCAAGCATTCATGATTATAACTTATGTTAACAACAAATCAAGTTCCTTTCATAGCTCAGGTGTCGGTTATACCATACAGTATGGGCTATGAAAGTGCCAAGCATTTGTTGTACCAATTGTTATACAACATAAATCAAGATTAGTCATTTAACAAGCAAAGTATTAAAGAGTGAACAAGATAACAAATACAAAACATGTTAGTATCAAACATTAAAGTCCATATTGAGTTTACACTATACTTATTCTTACACCATTAGTGTAACCTTTTCACCTTGACCTAATAAACTTAGCTAGATATAATAAAAGAAAGAAAAATAGATAAACAAAATAAGAACATAAATAAGATAAGAGTTAACTAAGTAAATGAAAGGAAATAAAAGGCATAAACTTGATATTGATGAAAGCAAAGCATAAACATTACAAAAAATACAAAGAAAGAAAGCAAGAGCATGATCTTGATCTGGACACCAAGATGCCTAAATGCATGGCAAATGCCTCCTTCTATAGGCCAAAATTGGGAACTATTGATTTGATGACTAATTGATAAGTGGGTGGCCAACTCTTGACTTGGTGACAATCCTTATCTTCTCTTGTCTGCCCAAAACGTCATTAATAACGTCAAAATTGGAACAACTTGAAAACATGAAAGTTATAGGAAATTGTCTCAGCTGTCTTGTGTAAAACATTTAGGTCATTTGGACTTCTAGAACTCCAGATATAGGCCAAACACTGAACAATGCTTAGGCTGGAAGATAGATTCAGACTTCTTTGTTGTTGCTCCAATTTGGACTTAAAAATGGCTTTTTTAGATCTTGGGCTCCATATAAACGTTGTAGGCCTATGTCTTACCTTTCCATCCATATAAAGTGGACCTAAATCTGAGATCTACAGCTCTAGATATGATCCAATTACCGAACAGTGTTCCGGTTTGGACTACACCGGCATCTCTTTTCGGAATTTAGCCATCTCTTTGTCCTTTCAATTTCAGTTTTTAAATTCATCAATCAATCCTTTCATTTATGTGATAGGCCTGCATTTAAAATAAATATTTACCACAAATTAAAGGTATCTTATATTATTAGATACGTTATTATAAAACATGCTTTAGTTAAGGAGTTATTGATACTTCAAGTGCAAAATGATGATATAAAACCTTAATAAAAATACACTTTTAAGTACTAATCACACCCCCCAACCAGCTTATTACTAGGCCCTAGTAATCAAAGCGTTAAAATATAAAAACAATTTGCAAATTCCATAAAGCAAGATATTCATCATTCAACTTCTATTAATCTATCCAGATAAACAAACTCTCATTAATTTTATATATCTGCTCAATACCTCTTAACAAGATATTAATAAACCTTTCTTTTTTTGCTCAATATATCAACATATAATTATGGTGCTTTTCTTGGAAGAAAACAAAATTTTTGTTCTAATGCTTAAGGTTAATTTCCTTGGGTTGGGATTATTATTTTTTTCTCTTTTTTATTTTTATTTTTTAATATATATACATATAACTTAAAACACCATGCATCTTTAACCCATGTAACGAGCTTTCAACTAATGACTCCCAGACTAGTTGGTCTTAGGGCATTAGGTGTTGAGATACCCCTACGAACTTAGTAACTTGGGTTGCAGATATTGATATGTAGATAGTGCAATGTTTGATTCCCTTAAGCTTTTCTCCTCAACCCATGTAACAAGCGTTGGGCCAATAGCTTCCAAGTCAGTTGACTTTTCTCCTCAACCCATGTAACAAGCGTTGGGCCAATAGCTCCCAAGTCAGTTGATTTTAGGGTATTAGGTGTTAAAACACCCATTCGGGCTTAATTGCTTAGGTTAGGGAGGCTACGAAACCAAACTTATCTACATTTTTATTATCATCATTTTTATTTTTATTATTATTTTTTGCACTTTTTTTTTAATATATACTATCCCTTTCCCTTAGTTGTTACCTTTAACAAAAGAAGATAAATAGTGTAATAATCCAATATGCAACCCACAATCATATGTTAAAGTGTGTGTGTGTAAATTAAGGTTTAAGAATACATGTTAAATAAGTATATGAGCAGAAGAATACATGTTAAAT
>NW_011500186.1:232105-256385 GCF_000495115.2 Populus euphratica | reverse complement strand
AAATTAAGGTTTAAGAATACATGTTAAATCAGTATATGAGCAGAATTAAGTGATAATAACGCGAGAGTTTGTAAATCTGAATATTTCAAGAAGTATTATGATAGACCTTGTTACGAATGATTACTACGATGCATCTTAAGAGTCATAAAAAGTTCTCCTTACTCTGCCGTCATAGTAACAACAATTTTGCATATGCTTTATGAAATAGAAAACACAGTTAGTTTTTTTTTTTAACTACTACCCTCTCCCCCCAACTAAAACAAGACATTGTCCTTAATGTTTAAAGGTAGAAAGATAGAGTATAGAAGATATTAACTGAAATAATGAACACTGACTAGCCTGAAACACACTGAAACAAAAATAAGAAATAACAAAACACAAATATTATGCTATTAATGAAACCAAAAGACACAAGTTTTTACAAACAAAAATTCAAATCGCAGTTGTGATTATGGCTCACATCTTCCCTTGGTTTTACGTCCAAAAACGGCTTAAACACCCTCTATGGGTCGGGGATAGGCTTCCCATCTAGTTTTCATAAAAACCGGCAAACAGGGTCTTTTTTAGTCAGATTTCCAAGACTATGTCAAGCATGTTCCTTATGGAATATTGGCCATAAATCATGAATTGCATGATGCTTATCTCGATTATAATGAGACTTAAGAGTCAATAGAAGACAATCTAAAGACTCTCTGTGTTTTGAAATAAATCCCACCTTTTGACAATTTTCACAGTTTTTGCGGAATGTATGTGACTCCTTGAATATGGTGGGCCAGTAAAATCCATTCTGTTAGATTTCTACAATCCTTTTTTTTTTATGAGAAATGATCCCCACGTGCCTTAGAGTTACAAAATTTAATGACATTACTTACCTCATTTTCGGGAATGCATCTTTGAAATATTTGGTCAGGACAATAATTGAATAAGTAAGGGTCGTCCTAATAAAAGTTTTGCACGTTGCTCAAAAATTTTCTTTTGTCTTCGGTACTCTAGTGAGCTGGCAAAAATCCTGAAGTAAGAAAATTGATATTTTTAGCAAACCAAGGCATTAAACTAAGAGAAAGTAGAGATTTATTAGGAAAGTAATTATTGATTGGTGTGATGTCGAGTGTCAAATCTGTTGTCACTTTTGATAAAAGATCCGCATCAACATTTTCGGTGTCTTTTTCATCATCGATTTCTTCCTGATCGGTCATGGCATGAGGAAATGAAAGTGCTGGGGGAATCAGTCGTTTCTTTGTAATTTTCAGATTCAACCCCTTCCTTATCCTCAGAGATTGACTCATCATCTTTCTCACATGGTTCAAGAGTGGGTTTTTCAATAACCTTACCACTGCGAAGAGTAGTGACTGATTTAACTTGATCCATGTGTTGGCTTTCAAGACTACTTGCATTTACATTGTATTGCCCCTTGGGATTTTGTTGTAGTTAAGATGGAAACTTACCTTTCTCTTGGAAACTGAGAGTAGATGTCAATTTTGCAAGAGTATCTTTAAAATATATCATGCTTTGAGCAAGTTGAGTATTGATTGTCTCTTGCTTTTCAATGAATGCATGTAATGTTTCCTTAAGATTTCTTATAAGAGGTGGAGCATAAGGAGGTGTATATCCATGAGAATTTTGGAAATTATGGTGTGCTTGAAACTGTGGTTGTGAAGTTTGTACATTGTTATTATCACTCTTCCAACTGAAATTTGGGTGATTTCTCCAACTAGGGTTGTATGTTTGTGAGTATGGTGACATGATCAAAGAGTTGATGTCTTATCCCAAGTGCAGGAGTGTCAAAGTAAAATAACCCGGCAAGACCGGGGTCGAACCATAGGGAGGTGAATTATATAAATTACAAATAAAGAAAAAGATTTAAAGAGAATAATAACAGAAAAGGAGTTGAAAAAAGTTTTGGGATGTGATATTGATGTAAGGATTAAACAATAACAAAACATATGTCAAGGTTATAGGATTCACTAATGGTATTTCAAATAAATATAATATAAACTCTTTTTATTACTCAACTAGAAACCACACACAAAGGAGGTTCTAATCGGATGATTTCTCGTTATTAGCTCATTATAAATTACTAACATGATCATATTAATTATCTTATATAAGTAATACCATACTTATAAATATCATCAAGCATTCATGTTGCTAGTTTATGTTAACAACAAATCAAGTTTCTATCATAATAACGATTTCGGCCGAAAACTATGAAAGATCAAGCATTTGATGTACCAAATATTATACAACACAAATCTAAATTAAACATTTAATAAGCAAGGTATTAAGAATTAGTAAGATAAAAAGATAAAACATGTTAATAACAATCTTTCTTGGATATAAACATTTAAAGCTCATGTTGAGTTTATATTATACCTATTCTAACACCATTAGAAAAACCTTTTCACCTTGACATAATTAACTTAGCTAAACATTAAGAAGGAGAAAAACACAAATAAACAATATAAGAACATAAACATAATATAAGCTAACTAAGTATAGGAAAGGAAATGAAAGAGCATAAACAAGAGATTACTATAGCATAAAAAAAAACTTGAACATTACAAAGATGTAGAGAGAAAGCAAGAAGATAACTTTGATCTGAAAATTAATATGACTAAATACATGGACAATGCCTCCTTTTATAGGCTAAGTTTCAGAACTATTGATTGATTGAAGAATTGGTGGGCATCCATTGATTTGGTGGCTGGTTTTTGACATTAATGGCTGCTGGTTTTTTGATATTGTGGGCTGATTTTTGATATTGTTGGCTGGCCAAAACGTCATTGCTCACATCAGAATTATAGCCAACTGAATTGTGGAATCTGTGGGCAATTGTCTCAGCTTTCCATAAAAAAAAACCAGAGCTCATTTGGACTTCTAGAACTCAAGATATGAGCCAAAAACCGAATAGTGCTTGAGCTGCAGGACAGCTTCCGACGTCTTCGTTGTTGCTAAGATTTGGGCTTGAAAACGGCAGAACTGAGTCTTTGACTTCATATGAAAGTTGTAGGTCTATGTCTTACCTTTCCATCGATATAAAATGGACCTAAATCTGATATCTACAGCTCCAGATATGATCAAATTACTGAACGGTGTTCGAGTTTGGAATGCACCAGCAACACTTTGCTAAGTTTGGCCTTCTTTTTATCCTTTCAATTTCAATCCTTAAACTCATCAATCAATCCTTTTATTTATGTGATAGACCTGCATTTAGGATGAACATTTACCATGAATTAAAGGTATATTATATTTTTAGACTTGCTAATATAAAACATGCTTTTGTTAGGGAATTTAATGATACTTTAGGTGCAATATGATGACATAAATCCTTAATGAGAATGCACTTTTAAGTACTAATCACACCCCCCAACCAGCTTATTACTAGTCCCTAGTAATCAAAGCATTAAAATAGAAAAATAATTTGCAAATACCACAAAGCAAGGCATTCATCATTTAACTTCTATTAATCTATCCAGATAAACAAACTCTCATTAAATTTATATATCTGCTTAATACCTCTTAAACAAGGTATTAGTAAACCTTCTTTCGGTGCTCAATAAATCAAAACATAGCTATGGAGCTTTTCATGGAAGAAAACAAAATTTTTGTTCTAATGTTTAAAGTTAACTTCCTTGGGTTGGGATTGTTATCTTTTTTTTTTTCTCTTTTTTTTTAAAAAGCAAGAATTTATAGCACAATGTATCCTGAACCCATGTAACGAGCTTTCGGCTAATGACTCCCAGACCAGTTGGTCTTAGGGCATCAGGTGTTGAGACACCCCTACGAGCTTAGTAACTCGGGTTGCAAATACTGATATGTAGATAGTGCAATGTTTGATTCCTTTAAGCTTTCTCCTCAACCCATGTAACAAGCACTGGGCCAATAACTCCCAAGTCAGTTGACTTTAGGGTACTAGGTGTTCAAACACCCCTTCGGGCTTATTTGCTTAAGTCAAGGAGGCTACGAAACCAAACTTATCTACTTCGTTTTTTTTTTATTATTATTATTATATATTTTTTTTTGTTTTTTTTTTTTTTGCATATTATATACTATCCCTTTCCCTTAGTTGTTACCTTTAACAAAAGAACACAAATAATGTAATAATCCAATGTGCAACCCACAATCATATGTTCGAGTGTGTGTGTGAAAATGAAGGTTTAGCAATACTTGTTAGATGAGCATATAAACAGAATCTATAGATAACAATCCAAGAGTTTGTAAATCTGAATATTTCAAGAAGTATTATAATAGACCTTGTTAAGAATGTTTACTAAGATGCGTCTCAAGAGTCACTAAAGTTCCTCCGTTACTCTGCCATCCTAGTAACAATAGTTTTGCAAATAAAATAAAGTTACGTAATAATAATGTGTTTTTTTTTTTTTTTATCAACTACTACCCTCTCCCCCCAACCAAAACGAGACATTGTCCTCAATGTTCTAAGTAAAAAGATAGAGTGTAGAAGATATCACCTGAACAACGACTATTGACAAACCTGAAACACACTAAAACAAATATAAGAAACAACAAAACACAAATAGTATGCTATTAATAAAACTGTTGCGATGTCGCGGTCGCACAAATTAATTACCCTTACACTTAAATCACACAAGATAGTATAGAGCAAGCAAGGGATCGATCCCACGAGGAAGATTTAGTTTAGATTTTTATGCTATACGTTATGCAATTGGGGGGTTTTGATTTGTGATAATCTAAACTATGGAAGAAATTAAACTAGTGAACACAATCAATTAAAACTGAAATTTATCAAGAAAACAAACCTTGGTCACAAGCACACATCCACCTACAGAAATCAGAACCGATCCTTGAAACGAAACTCCAGTTTATATTCTGAATTTTTATCTTTTCTTAACTTTGGTTAATTAACGGATCCGCCGTATAACTAGCCCTAACCAACAAATAATCACAGTGTCCGCACTAATGATTTAATCTAATGGCAGCCTTAAGATCTAGATAAATTCATTAATCTTAACAACCAAGTTGTCTGCTTGTGTTGCTTTGATCGAATGTTTTCCCTAAGTTTAATAACGTAGTTCCGCCACAATTATCAAGCTTAGTTGCTTCACAAGTTTATATACCCTAACTCCGGTTTTGATACCAAACTTAGCAATAGATTGTTCACAATAATAACTTAGAGTCCGCTCTAGCAATTATCAACAACAATCATAGAAAACATGCATAGGAAAACAATCATACTCATTCATAATACAAACTGAAAATAAATGAAGAATAAATCTCACAGTTCTTGAAATCTGAAAGTTTCTGCGTCCTTGCAACCAAGAAAAGAGCTTAGCCTTGCATATCTATTGAACAACTACTCCTAAAGATAAAAGAAAGCATTATTTCTAGTATGTAGAGAGGAGAGTTTGTGTTTCTTCACTTCTAGTTGCTACCACCTTTCTTTGATTCTATTGCACTCCCTCCTCTTCTTTCTTGGCTCTCTTGATGTCTATATATAGGCTTCAATGGCAGCTCCTCTTGCTTCTTTATCAACAATGGTGGCTGCCAAACTTGCCAAACTTTGACATTAGTAGTCACCATAAACAACCCACCATTGTAGCCTCCTTCTTTGACAATGGCAGCATTCCAACTTGCAGCTGGTTTGTGGTTGGTGATTTGAGGTTGGTGGATTGAGGTTGGTGGCTACTTTTCTTGACCTTCTAGATTGATTTACTAGAGGGGCTAAATTGCTGAAATTATAACTTGGATGATAGTTTAGAAGCTTCGAAACATAATTTGGATTCATTTCTTCACGAAACCTGATTGCTGGCAGAATTCAGTTGTCATCTTTGAAAAATCATATCGCCCTCATCTGACATCGTTTTTGGCTTAAAATTGGAGCGTTTCTAGACCTTTGAGTCAGGAATCCAACAAAATTGAGTTTGCATCCATTGGACTTCTATAGCTCCAGATATGGAATTTGGAATGGACAAAGGTCAACAGTGGCAGAATACGAGATTTGACTTTGAAGGATGTGATTTCCATGATCTTCCTCTTTGTATTTTTCTTGCATTACATTTCCAGAAAGGTATGGATGTTAGCTTTTTAGAGTCACTGGAATCACTTCATTTTGATCTCTAGAAATCACGCTCTGCACAAAACATCGACTGAACATCAAATCTGCCAATTATCTCCAATTTACTCCTTTTTGCATTTTTCATCCAAAAGTCCCTTCAAAACATAAAACAAAGAATATCAAGGCATTTTACATATAAAACATGGACAAAACATTAGGTAAATGTGGGTGAAACAATCGAATAATATGGTTACATCAAATACCCCCACACTTAGCTCTTGCTCGTCCTCGAGAAAGGATAAATAAAATTAAATTGAAAATAACTATGATCAATCTCTTAATCTCCCATCAATGTCCAAGAGTACAAGCATTATTAATAAGAATATAATAAAAAAGAATAAAATAAATAAATTTTTATGAATTTGTTTACATGCAAACTTCAAAATTCAATCAATCATCGGTATTTAAATGAAATCTATGCCATGCCAAAGTGATAGGTCCTCTCATTGATATACACTCCAACACTCATGTGTTTAGGGTTTATGTGTCTAAATCTCTCAAATTCAATCAAAGAGTATGTTCTACCATAAGCTTGCTTTTCAATCTCATCTCCATTATTAATATATTACAAACAATGCATGAATCAAAAGGTCTTATTTTCCGGTTGTAATTGGACTAAGGTTAAGGTGAGGTAAAAGAGAGTAAAAGAAAAGGTTCAAATCAAAGAAAGTAGAGCATTCTGAAAAATGATATTTCAAACAAGATATTCCATCAAAGCTCATAAATTTTTCATCTTTAATCACCAATGCTTAACTGCTTTTGATTTTAAGCTTTTGCAACATAAAATCTTAAGAACATAAATGAACTTTTCTGTCTTTTTTTCTTTTTTCTTTTTCTTTTTTTGTAATTTTTCCTTTCTTTTCATCAAGCATCACTTCTTTTTTTTCTTTTCACATAATTTCCAACCATAATTCCATGAAATATCACAAGTACATGCTCTACTAATCCTTGGCCAGGGGAAAAGGAAAACATATATAAAGTTAAGGCTTATACATGGATAAAGAAAAGATAAATAAGCTCAAAAGGGGCTCACTAAGGATAATATGCTTTAGGTTGGCTTTTTGGTTCAAGTGATTGAAATTCCTAATGCCTTTATCATCTTCATGTATATTTGTAATGGAATATAATCTCAATAAGATATGAAGCAAGTTCTAGAGATACATATCATTGAAAGAATGCACACTCAAAGAATATAATGTGGAAGGCTCAAAAGCTTGCATTGGTATAACACTATAAAGTCAACATGACATATTCTCAAAGTCAATCCTTAAATCAATTAAACCTTAAAATTTGCATGCATACTACTTCATTTGATTTATATCTTCATCTAACTCAATTAATTCTCATACATAATACTCATATTCTCAAAAACCAATGGGAGTTAAAAAGATCAAACATAATTTTTTTTTTTGAACAACAAAGAAAACTAAAATAAGAAAATAAAAATTCTCCCAATACCCCCACACTTAAAACACAACATTGTCCTCAATGTTGAAATAAAAGCAAAGGAATATAAGAGAATGACATAAAATAAATTAAAATGCGAAAAGATAAAAGATAAGGAAAAAGAAAGCAAATCTGATTTTTTTTTTTTGGTGCTGGGTTGCCTCCCAGTAAGCGCTTTTGTTTTATGTCATTGGCTTGACATGTGGCATGCTCATTCTTCATAGATTGGTTCAGCTAACTCTACAGAAGCGGTGAGTTCTGCCGTCCAACCTTCATAGAAAGGTTTCAAACGATGTCCATTGACCTTGAGTACTTTGTTGGTTTCTAAACTTGTAATTTTAACTGCACCATAAGGAAAAATATTAGAAACAACAAAGGGTCCAATCCAACGAGAGCGCAATTTTCCAGGAAAAAGTTTTAAATGCGAATGATAAAGAAGGACTTTGTCTCCAACATGAAATTCCTTTCTTGTAAGCATTCGGTCATGAAGATTCTTAGTCTTTTCTTTGTAAATCCTTGCATTCTCGTAAGCATCATTTCGAATTTCTTCCAACTCTTGCAGTTGCAATTTTCTTGCAATCCCAGCAGCATCATAATCCATGTTGCATTGTTTAATGGCCCAAAAAGCTTTGTGTTCAAGCTCCACCGGTAGATGACATGCTTTCCCATAAATCATTCTATAAGGTGACATTCCTATAGGTGATTTATAAGCAGTCCTATAAGCCCAAAGTGCATCTCCAAGGCGTAGACTCCAATCTCGTCGGTTAGGTTGCACTGTTTTCTCCAAAATGGACTTGATTTCTCGATTGGAAATTTCAGCTTGGCCATTCGTTTGTGGATGATATGCTGTGGATGTTCGATGAGTCACATGATATTTGCGTAGCAATGCTTCCATGGAACGATTGCAGAAATGAGTGCCACGATCACTGATGATAGCTTTAGGGATGCCAAACCTATCAAATATGTGAGTCCTGACAAAATCTAAAACAACCTTAGCATCGTTAGTTCGTGTGGCTTTCGCCTCAATCCATTTGGACACATAATCAACAGCAAGAAGAATATAAAGATTTCCAAAAGAAGAAGGAAATGGACCCATAAAGTCAATACCCCAAACATCAAAAATTTCACTTACAAGAATATTTGTTAAAGGCATTTGATTTTTATGAGTGATATTACCTGTTCTTTGGCATTTTTCACATGATTTGCAGAAGTGATATGCATCTTTAAAAATAGAAGGCCAATAGAAACCACTTTGAAGTACCTTGTGGGCTGTTCTTTTTGCTCCAAAATGCCCACCACAAGAATGAGAATGACAAAAAGTGAGAATAGAATGAAATTCATCCTGTGGTACACATCTCCTTACTACTTGATCCACACAAAATTTCCACAAGTAAGGAGTATCCCAAAAATAATATTTAGCATCAGCTCGTAACTTGTCCTTTTGGGATGTAGACAAACCTGGAGGGAATTCTTTAGTGACTAAATAGTTCACCAAATCAGCATACCATGGTCTTGTAGAGGAGTGCAACATATACAACTGTTCATCAGGAAATGTTTCTCTTATTGTTTCAGTTGGAATATCATCGGTCCTTAGTCGACTCAAGTGATCAGCCACATGGTTTTCGACACCTTTTTTGTCTTTGATCTCAAGATCGAATTCTTGTAAAAGCAAGATCCACCTAATCAGTCTTGGTTTGGACTCCTTCTTCTTCAAAAGATACCTGAGAGCTGCATGGTCAGTAAAAATAATGACTTTTGTACCAAGTAGATATGACCTGAATTTTTCAAGAGCAAACACCACTGCAAAAAGTTCCTTTTCAGTTGTATGGTAATTGCATTGTGCTCCATCCAACATGCGAGAAGCGTAGGCAATAACATGCAAATTCTTCCCAATTCTTTGCCCAAGCACAACTCCTACCGCATAGTCACTCGCATCACACATTATCTCAAAAGGTTCATCCCAATTTGGTGGTTGGATGATAGGGGCAGATGTGACACATCTCTTAAGCTCATCATGAGCATCTTTACAGGCTTGATCAAACACAAAATCCACTTCTTTGGCTAATAGTCTGCATAAAGGTGCTGTAATCTTCGAGAAATCTTTGATAAAGCGTCGATAGAAACCTGCATGACCTAGAAAAGAACGAACTTCCCTCACGCATGAGGGGTAAGGCAATGATGAAATAACATCTATCTTAGCTTTATCAACTTGTAATCCACGTGAAGACACAACATGCCCAAGAACTATTCCTTGTTCTACCATAAAATAACACTTTTCATAGTTCAAGACAAGGTTTGTTTCAATGCACCTTTTTAGGATCAAAGATAAATTTTCTAAACATTTATCAAAAGAATCACCATACACCGTGAAATCATCCATAAAAACCTCGATTATTCTTTCAACATAGTCAGAAAAAATACTCATCATGCATCTTTGAAAAGTTGCAGGAGCATTACAAAGACCAAAAGGCATTCTCCTATATGCATATGTACCAAATGGACAAGTAAATGTAGTTTTTTCTTGATCCTCAGGATTAATAACAATCTGATTGTATCCACTATATCCATCAAGAAAGCAATAAAAAGACTTACCTGCTAGGCGTTCAAGCATTTGATCTATGAATGGTAATGGGAAATGATCTTTGTGTGTAGAAAGATTGAGCTTTCTATAATCAACACACATTCTCCATCCACTCGAGATGCGAGTAGGAATGAGCTCATCATTTTTGTTTTTCACCAATGTGATTCCAGTCTTTTTAGGCACCACATGGATTGGCGCCACCCATTTACTGTCAGTGATGGGGTAAATGACTCCTGCATCTAACAGTTTTAAAATTTCAGCTTTCACTACCTCCATCATAGGTGGGTTCAACCTCCTTTGCAGTTCCCTTGTTGGTTTTGCGTTGTCCTCCAATAGTATGTGATGCATACACATTGAGGGACTAATGCCCTTGATGTCAGCTAAAGTCCATCCAATGGCCGTTTTGTGATCACACAACAACTTCACAAGTTTTTCCTCTTGTATACTTGTCAAACCTTTTGCTATGATAACAGGAAGTGTATTGTTGTCGCCAATGAATACATACTTCAAATTATCGGGCAAAGGTTTTAATTCTAACTCAGGGGCCTGTAAAATAGATGGCAAAAGCTTTTTATGTGAGAGTAATAAATCAATAAAGACATTACCATGGGGAACGGTTTGTAAAGCTTGTAAGGCCAATACTGATTCGTGCATGTTTTGGGGAACACATATGTGCCTCTCCATCTCTTCTATCTTGGTGAAATCATAGCCATAGCTCAAAGCTATGCTTAATCCATCTTCGCAATCAAAATCACAAACTTGCTGCACACACTTATCAATTTGGTCATAGCATGTGATAGAATAAACATTGCTATAAGGATATTTCATTGCATCATGAAAATTGAATTCAATTTTTTCATCTCCTACCTCCATAGACAAGGTATCCTTACCACAATCAATCTTTGTATTGGCAGTTTTCAAGAATGGTCTCCCAAACAATATAGGAGTGCTGGTTAATAAATCACAAGAATCATGTTCCATATCAAGAATATAAAAATCACATGGAATAACCAAACTATCAATCTTGACTAGAACATCTTCTATCACACCAAGTGGGTAAACAAAACTACGATCTGCAAGTTGTATTACAATGCTAGTTTTATTCAAAGGTTCCAGACTAAGAGAATCATAAACATGTTTAGGCATAACACTAATGGATGCACCTAAATCACATAAAGCTCTTTTAAAACTAGCATTACCAATAACACATGGGATAGTAAACGCACCTGGGTCTTTTTGCTTTAAAGGCATATTCTTTTGAACAATAGCAGACACAACTTCACCCATACTTACCATTTCATGACCTTTCAATTTGAAAGCTCTCTTGGTAGTACACAACTCCTTCAAAAATTTGGCATACTTGGGAATTTGCTTGATAGCATCAAGCAAAGGAATGTTGAGTTCTACTTTCTTGAAAACCTCTAAAATTTCTTTTTCTTTGTCCTCTTTCTTTGACCTAGAAGAACTCACAGGAAAGGGTGGAATTGCTTTAAAACTAGAATTCATTGAGTGAGGAGTTACCTTTGGAGTGTTGGTCGTTGGTTCAGTTTGGAAAGGAGAAGGATGTTTCTTCTTTGTACTTAATTCAGTTTCTATCTCTTCTTCTTCCTCCATCTCAATCTCTTTCGACCTTTTCTCTTCAAGTTCTTTCCCATTTCTCAGCATGATCGCACTAACATTCTCTTTTGGATTCAATGCCTGGGAAGGCAATTTTCCATTCATTTGTGCCTCCAATTTCCCTACACTTGAAGCTACTTGCCCCATTTGCTTCTCCAAGTTGTGAATACTTGACCTTGTTTCTTGTTGAAAAGACATGACATTTTGTTGCAAGGTAACAGTATTAGAAGCCAAAGTTTTCATCATCTCACAAAGATCATCATTGGATGACGACCCAGTAACATTGGAGTTTGTGAATGGAGGGAGGGGGTTGTCTTGCTTGATAATTCTGTTGGGGCTGAAATCCATGGGGATGGAATTGTCGGCCTTGATTGCCTTGTTGGGATGGGTTGCCATAGCGTAAGTTGGGATGATCTCTCCATCCGGGATTGTACGTGTTGGAAAAGGGATCATATTTACGCTGGAGCTGTCCATTGAATGCTCCATCAATTGCATGAGCTTGTTCAATATAATCTTCTTGCATTGTTGGGCACATATCCGAAGCATGTCCTTGTAAGGAGCATATGCTACAAACTTTCACCTGCTGCACATTTCCACAAGCCAAAGAACGCACAAGAGAAGTAAGATCATTAACTTTATTCTCAATGTTAGAAATACTTACCTCATTTACTCGTTTGTTGGAGAAGTCTCCACGAGTGCCAAACTGTTTTGAGTTGGCTGCCATGTTTGAGATCAATTGGCGTGCAGCCTCGGGTGTCTTATCCACCAATGCGCCTCCACTTGCAGCATCAATGATACTACGGTCAGTAGGCATTAATCCTTCATAGAAATATTGAATGAGCAACTGATCGGGTATTTGATGATGAGGACATTGAATGCACAGTTGCTCAAATCTTTCCCAATACTCAGAGAGTGTCTCTCCATGAGATTGCCGAATCCCACATATTTCTTTCCTTATGTTGGCAACTCGAGATGCTGGGAAATACTTCTCAAGGAAAATCTTCTTCACGACATTCCAAGTTCCAATAGATCCTGGGAGAATAGAGAAAAGCCATGCCTTTGCTGCCCCTTTTAAAGAGAAAGGGAAAGCTTTCAACTTAACCTGTTCTTCATCAACTCCATTCGGTTTCATGCCAACACAAACCATATGGAACTCCTTGAGATGAGTATGTGGATCTTCTCCTGCAAGACCATTAAATGTTGGTAACAAATGTATAAAACCAGATTTGAGCTCAAAGTTTACATTATTGTCAATGTTTATGCATAGTGGCTGATTTTCCACATTAGGAGCAGCAAGCTCCTTGAGTGTTTGTTGTCTTGCAATAGCCATGGTGTTGAGGCGAGCTTCCTTTCTTAACCTACGTAAAGTGCTTTCTATTTCAAAATCAACCTGCACTTGAATTTGATTAGTAGAACGGGTCACAGGCATCAATTGCTAAGAAAATTCAAAAGAAAGAAACCACACAAGAGACGAAAAATAATGCAAATTATATGAAAATCCAACGCTAGGAAACTAAAATTGCCTAAAAACCTTAGATAACAGAGGAATTTGGCCTCGAAATGGTAAGGTTAGTGGTTTACCACTAGTCTTGTTCACAACGTCATTTCCCTTCAGAAAACAAAAGGTCGAACCTTAATTCCACAAACAAATCTGTTTTGAACAGTACCGTTGCGGCAAGTGAACATTACCGCCGCAAGCAAAAAAAAAAAAAAAACTTTTTTTTTTGTTTTTTTTTCTGAATAATAATAAATAATAATCACAGCAAATAAAAATAACAGTACAAGCACAAGAATTAACTGAAATTACTTCCCCGGCAACGGCGCCAAAATTTGTTGCGATGTCGCGGTCGCACAAATTAATTACCCTTACACTTAAATCACACAAGATAGTATAGAGCAAGCAAGGGATCGATCCCACGAGGAAGATTTAGTTTAGATTTTTATGTTATACGTTATGCAATTGGGGGGTTTTGATTTGTGATAATCTAAACTATGGAAGAAATTAAACTAGTGAACACAATCAATTAAAACTGAAATTTATCAAGAAAACAAACCTTGGTCACAAGCACACATCCACCTACAGAAATCAGAACCGATCCTTGAAACGAAACTCCAGTTTATATTCTGAATTTTTATCTTTTCTTAACTTTGGTTAATTAACGGATCCGCCGTATAACTAGCCCTAACCAACAAATAATCACAGTGTCCGCACTAATGATTTAATCTAATGGCAGCCTTAAGATCTAGATAAATTCATTAATCTTAACAACCAAGTTGTCTGCTTGCGTTGCTTTGATCGAATGTTTTTCCCTAAGTTTAATAAGGTAGTTCCGCCACAATTATCAAGCTTAGTTGCTTCACAAGTTTATATACCCTAACTCCGATTTTGATACCAAACTTAGCAATAGATTGTTCACAATAATAACTTAGAGTCCGCTCTAGCAATTATCAACAACAATCATAGAAAACATGCATAGGAAAACAATCATACTCATTCATAATACAAACTGAAAATAAATGAAGAATAAATCTCACAGTTCTTGAAATCTGAAAGTTTCTGCGTCCTTGCAACCAAGAAAAGAGCTTAGCCTTGCATATCTATTGAACAACTACTCCTAAAGATAAAAGAAAGCATTATTTCTAGTATGTAGAGAGGAGAGTTTGTGTTTCTTCACTTCTAGTTGCTACCACCTTTCTTTGATTCTATTGCACTCCCTCTTCTCCTTTCTTGGCTCTCTTGGTGTCTATATATAGGCTTCAATGGCAGCTCCTCTTGCTTCTTTATCAACAATGGTGGCTGCCAAACTTGCCAAACTTTGACATTAGTAGTCACCACAAACAACCCACCATTGTAGCCTCCTTCTTTGACAATGGCAGCATTCCAACTTGCAGCTGGTTTGTGGTTGGTGATTTGAGGTTGGTGGATTGAGGTTGGTGGCTACTTTTCTTGACCTTCTAGATTGATTTACTAGAGGGGCTAAATTGCTGAAATTATAACTTGGATGATAGTTTAGAAGCTTCGAAACATAATTTGGACTCATTTCTTCACGAAACCTGATTGCTGGCAGAATTCAGTTGTCATCTTTGAAAAATCAGATCGCCCTCATCTGACATCGTTTTTGGCGGAAAATTGGAGCGTTTCTAGACCTTTGAGTCATGAATCCAACAAAATTGAGTTTGCATCAATTGGACTTCTATAGCTCCAGATATGGAATTTTGAATGGACAAAGGTCAACAGTGGCAGAATATGAGATTTGACTTTGAAGGATGTGATTTCCATGATCTTCCTCTTTGTATTTTTCTTGCATTACATTTCCAGAAAGGTATGGATGTTAGCTTTTTAGAGCCACTGGAATCACTTCATTTTGATCTCTAGAACTCACACTCTGCACAAAACATCGACTGAACGTCAAATCTGCCAATTATCTCCAATTTACTCCTTTTTGCATTTTTCATCCAAAAGTGCCTTCAAAACATAAAACAAAGAATATCAAGGCATTTTACATATAAAACATGGACAAAACATTAGGTAAAAGTGGGTGAAACTATCGAATAATATGGTTACATCAAACCCTACTTCCTTCAGCCTTATCACCTTGTCTTACTGACAAACCAAGCAAGTTTTGACGTAAAACTTTACGTCAAACTCCATCTTTGGCTAATAATAGGTTTCTGCCAAGAGAGCTCACATGCGCTCTCGTCCTAGATGACCTACCCACTATGGGACATACGTTTCAGCTAGCAGGTGTTTCCTCAACTTCCCTTTTGGAACATAAATTCGGCCCTCTTTAGCATAGAGAAGGCCCTCATCCAGCCAATACCTTCTTACAATCCCCTCCTATATGAGATCAACTAACTTGATATACACTACATCTTTCACAACATCCTACCTTAACCAATCCAGCATATCAGATTCTACATGATCTATTGTAGTCAAACTAGCAAGCACCTAACACCTACTCAATGCATTCGTAACTTGATTGTGTTGCCTCGGCTTATGTTCCCACATGAAATCATATTCGACTAGGAATTCCTGCCATTTAGCCTGCCACTACGACAACTTCTTCTGAGTTTTGAAGAATGTATTAGCCAAATTATCCATCTTCACTACAAACTTCAGCCCTAACAAATACACCCTCTACACGCCAAGACAAATACACTACGACTGCCATTTCTCTCATGTGTGGAATACCTCTATTCTGCCTAGCTTAGCTTTCGACTCTCAAAAGCCACTGGATGACCCTCTTGCACTAGAACACCCCCTACTGCCTTGTTTGAAGCATTAGTGTGTACCTCAAAAGATTTCTCAAAATCTGGCAGTTTTGGCATTGGAGTAGACATTATCACCCTCTTCAACTTGTCGAATGTGAGTTGGCATTCACTAGACCAGTCCCAATGTCGATTTTTCTTTAACAAATCTGACAAAGGGGTTGCTGTAACCTCTATGAACCAATGATAATAATTTTCCAAGCCCAAAAATGACCTGAGCTTAGTCACCGTCGATGGGGCTGCCTAATCCTATATAGCCTGCATCTTTTTCGTATCCATACGAACTTGCCCAAAACTCACCAAATGCCCCAAAAATGTGATCTCAGAACAAGCAAACTCATACTTCTCCTTCTTCACAAACAATTCATGTTCTTTTAGTCTACGCAGCACCTTATCCAAGTGCACAACATGTTCATCCATACATCGTCTAAAAATAAGAATATCATCTAGATAGACAACCACAAACTCATCCAAATACTCATAAAGAATATAATTCATTAAATTGCAAAAAGTAGCTAGAGCGTTGGTTAAGCCAAATGGCATAACCATAAACTCATATCACCCATACCTTGTCACACAAGTTGTCTTGTGCTCATCCCTTTCAGTAACTCTAACCTGCCAATATCCAGACCTCAAGTCCAACTTTGTAAAAATAGAAGCCCTACTCAATCTGTTGAGTATGTCTTGAATCAATAGCATAGGGTATTTGTTCTTGATCGTTTCCTTGTTCAATGCACGATAATCCACACACACCTGCAAGCTACCATCTGTCTTCTTCTGAATTAAAATAGGAGCACTGTATAAAGCTTTTGAAGGTCGAACAAAACCTGCATCAATCAATTCTATCAACTGCTTTCTCAATTCACCCAATTCCCTTAGCAACATGCGATATGGAGGTTGCGACAGTGGTGTCGCACTAGGCACAAGTTCTATCTTGTGATCAATAGTTCGCCTTGGTGGAAGCTTTTTTGACAACTGTGGACCCATCACATCTCTATACCCCTCCAACAACCTAGCAATAACTTTAGGCACTGACCCAACCTGTTTTGACTCCTTTCACCACCTTTCTTCAAGGCCTTGCTGATCGCAATGGGTGAAACCAAGCTACTTCCCTCCTTTTGACTTTCAGCCATCACTACCTTATGACAAGGGACAAAATAGGGGCACACCTCATTCACAAGTAGAATTCCATCCAAATGAGGCATCAACGCAATCTTGGCTCTCTTTAAAAAATCTAAGCAAAGAATGACGTCAAAATCATCAACACCACCAATAAATCCTGTTTTCCCTGCCACTTATCCAGCACCATAGGCACGCCATAAGCCATGCCTAATATTTACTGCGCCTTAGCATTCATTGCCTTCATCAAAGTCTGGTTGTTACTCAAGCGCAACCCAAGTTACATCACCAACTTGTCGACAATGAATGTATTCGTAGCACCAGAATCCAACATAACAACTATCTCTCTGTCATTAACTCTAATTTTAACATACATTAGAGAATCCATAGCTCCCAACTTACCTTGTTGCAACACATTAATTCGTGCTAAGTTAGTTTCAACAAGGCTAGATTCGGCCACTCAATCCTGCATCTTAGTAACTAAACAATTTAGTACATGCATTGGGTTGATGTGTGTGATTGTCTCCTCTTGTTCACTATCACCCACAAGAATTATGACATGACCAAAAGATTAATGTCTTCTCCCAAGTGCAGGAGTGTCGAAGTAATAAATAACCCGGCAAGACCGGGGTCGAACTATAGAGAGGTTAATTGTACAAATTATAAATAACAATAATACAACAACAATAATAATAACAATAACAACAATAAAATATAATAATAATAATAATAATAATAATAATAATAATAATAATAAAGAAAGAGAAGAAGAAAAAGAGGATGAGAACTTGGAGATGGAATATTAATGTAAGGATTAAACAATGATAACAATAAATGTCAAGGTTAGAGGATCCACTAATGGTATGTCAAACAAGTATAGTATAAACTCTTATTATTCAATTGGAAACCACACACAAAGGAGATTCCAATCAGATTATAGATTGTTAACATGATTACATTAGTCATCTTATTCGATTAATGCTAATACTTGTAAATCTCGTCAAACATTCATGATTATAACTTATGTTAACAACAAATCAAGTTCCTTTCATAACTCAGGTGTCGGTTATACCATACAGTATGAACTATGAAAGTGCCAAGCATTTGTTGTACCAAGTGTTATACAACATAAATCAAGATTAGTCATTTAACAAGCAAAGTATTAAAGAGTGAACAAGATAACAAATACAAAACATGTTAGTATCAAACATTAAAGTCCATATTAAGTTTATACTATACTTATTCTTACACCATTAGTGTAACCTTTTCACCTTGACATAATAAACTTAGCTAGACATAATGAAAGAAAGAAAAATAAATAAACAAAATAAGAGCATAAATAAGATAAAAGTTAACTAAGTAAATAAAAGGAAATGAGAGGCATAAACTTGATATTAATGAAAGCAAAGCATAAACATTACAAAAAATATAAAGAAAGAAAGCAAGAGCATGATCTTGATCTGGAAACCAAGATGCCTAAATGCATGGCAAATTCCTCCTTCTATAGGCCAAAATTAGGAACTATTGATTTGATGACTAATTGATGAGTAGGTGGCCAACTCTTGACTTGGTGACAATCCTTATCTTCTCTTGTCTGCCCAAAACATCATTGATAACGTCAAAATTGGAGCCACTGGAAAACATGAAAGTTATAGGAAATTGTCTCAGCTTTCTTGTGTAAAATATTCAGCTCATTTGAACTTCTAGAACTTCAGATATGGGCCAAATACTGAATAGTGCTCGAGCTGGAAGACAAATTCGGGCTTCTTTGTTGTTGCTACAATTTAGACTTGAAAATGGCCTTTTTAGATCTTGGGCTCCATATGAAAGTTGTAGACCTATGTCTTACCTTTCCATCCATATAAAGTAGACCTAAATCTGAGATCTATAGCTCCTAATATGACCCAATTACCGAATAGTGTTCCGATTTGGATTGCACCGACATCTCTTTTCTAAGTTTGGCTATCTCTTTGTCCTTTTAATTTCAGTTCTTAAATTCATTAATCAATTCTTTAATTTATGTGATAGGCCTGCATTTAAAATGAATATTTACCATAAATTAAAGGTATCTTATATTATTAGATATGTTATTATAAAACATGCTTTAGTTAAGGAGTTATTGATACTTCAAGTGCAAAATGATGATATAAAACCTTGATAAAAATACACTTTTAAGTACTAATCAAATTATATTCAACCTTTCCTTTTTGAGGCATTCTCTTGCATAGTATGGTCCACTACAAATGAAACGACCTGCATTCCGCTTGCTGGGGTCTTCACTCTGTTGCACATCAGCCTACTTGCCTTTTCCTTTATCAATCCCAGGCTTGTATCCTCCCTCGCCAAACTTCTTTTTCTTTCTTTTTTCATCCCTCCTATCCTTAGTCTTGAATCTCGAGGGGACAACAATAGAACCATCTCGCGTCACTATCGTAAAGTCAATCATACTATCTATGGCAGCAATGGCAGATGGTAAGTCTTTGGCATTCTGCCTCTACAACTCAGCCTGTGCCCAAGGTTGTAAACCCAACATGAAGTTGAATAGTTTACCTTCCCCAGACATGTTCTCTATGTCTAGGATCGAAGAACTGGAATCTTTGACATAAGCCCTCATCGATTTGTCTTGCTTTAATTTCTTTAAATCTTCTCTAGCCAACCAAGATGTATTGTTCGGCAATAATTGTTCTTTCAACTCCTGTTTCAAGCAATCCCAAGTTTTAATTTTAGGACGCTCAACATTTAGATCATCCTTGATCTGAGTCCTCTACCACAATATCGTGTCACTAGACAAATATATTGCTATGATGTTTACCTTTTCATCAGCCCCAATCCTAGCCACCCCGAAGTACTGCTCCATGTCCCATAAAAAAATTTCCAACTCTTTGGAACTCGTGCCACCGAATGGCTTAGGTTCTGGTACTCTGGGTTTGGACGAGCCGCCACTCATTGGGACATTCACTACTACCTTCTTTAACACCATGATCTCCCTCTTCAAAATCTGTATCTTGCTGTTTACCTCCACCGCAAGATCCACATACTACCCCGCAACCCTCTTTGCCATTTCCACAGTATACGCAAGTCTATCATTCACTATCTGATTTTCATTTTTAGCTAAAGGACCCATAAAAATTTCAATATGGGTAAGTCTCTCGTGAATTGCCTCCATGCCGACCTTGACGTTATGCAATTGGGGGGGTTTTGATTTGTGATAATCTAAATTATGGAAGAAATTAAACTAGTGAACAAAATCAATTAAAACTGAAATTTATCAAGAAAACAAACCTTGGTCACAAGCACACATCCACCTACAGAAATCAGAACCGATCCTTGAAACGAAACTCCAGTTTATATTCTGAATTTTTATTTTTTCTTAACTTTGGTTAATTAACGGATCCGCCATATAACTAGCTCTAACCAACAAATAATCACAGTGTCCGCACTAATGATTTAATCTAATGGCAGCCTTAAGATCTAGATAAATTCATTAATCTTAACAACCAAGTTGTCTGCTTGTGTTGCTTTGATCGAATGTTTTCCCTAAGTTTAATAACGTAGTTCCGCCACAATTATCAAGCTTAGTTGCTTCACAAGTTTATATACCCTAACTCCAGTTTTGATACCAAACTTAGCAATAGATTGTTCACAATAATAACTTAGAGTTCGCTTTAGCAATTATCAACAACAATCATAGAAAACATCCATAGGAAAAAAATCATACTCATTCATAATACAAACTGAAAATAAATGAAGAATAAATCTCACAGTTCTTGAAATCTGAAAGTTTCTGCGTCCTTGCAACCAAGAAAAGAGCTTAGCCTTGCATATCTATTGAACAACTACTCCTAAAGATAAAAGAAAGCATTATTTCTAGTATGTAGAGAGGAGAGTTTGTGTTTCTTCACTTCTAGTTGCTACCACCTTTCTTTGATTCTATTGCACTCCCTCTTCTCCTTTCTTGGCTCTCTTGGTGTCTATATATAGGCTTCAATGGCAGCTCCTCTTGCTTCTTTATCAACAATGGTGGCTGCCAAACTTGCCAAACTTTGAAATTAGTAGTTACCACCAACAACCCACCATTGTAGCCTCCTTCTTTGACAATATCAAGAGGCTGTAAATGCTGCTCCAGCAGCCCTCTTTTACTCTCACAAGTTGGCCTTCTTTCTTTGACAATGGCAACCATCTTCTTTGACAATGGCAACCATCTTCTTTGACAATGGCAGCATTCCAACTTGCAGCTGGTTTGTGGTTGGTGATTTGAGGTTGGTGGATTGAGGTTGGTGGCTACTTTTCTTGACCTTCTAGATTGATTTACTAGAGGGGCTAAATTGCTGAAATTATAACTTGGATGATAGTTTAGAAACTTTGAAACATAATTTGGACTCATTTCTTCACGAAACCTGATTGCTGGCAGAATTTAGTTTGCATCAATTGGACCTCTATAGCTCCAGATATGGAATTTTGAATGGACAAAGGTCAATAGTGGCAGAATTCGATATTTGACTTTGAAGGATGTGATTTCCATGATCTTTCTCTTCTTATTTTTCTTGCATTACATTTCCAGAAAGGTATGGATGTTAGCTTTTTAGAGCCACTGGAATCACTTCATTTCGATCTCTAGAACTCACGCTCTGCACAAAACATCGACTGAACGTCAAATCTGCTAATTATCTCCAAATTACTCCTTTTTGCATTTTTCATCCAAAAGTGCCTTCAAAACATAAAACAAAGAATATCAAGGCATTTTACATATAAAACATGGACAAAACATTAGGTAAAAGTGGGTGAAACTATTGAATAATATGGTTACATCAAATACCCCCACACTTAGCTCTTGCTCGTCCTCGAGAAAGGATAAATTAAATTAAATTGAAAATAACTATGATCAATCTCTTAATCTCCCATCAATGTCCAAGAGTACAAGCATTATTAATAAGAATATAATAAAACAAGATAGAAAAACATAAATGTTCATGAATTTATTTACATGCAAACTTCAAAACTCAATCAATCATCGGGATTTAAATGAAATCTATATCATGCCAAAGTGATAGGTCCTCTCATTGATATACACTCCAACACTCATGTGTTTAGGGTTTATGTGTCTAAATCTCTCAAATTCAATCAAAGAGTATGTTCTACCATAAGCTTGCTTTTCAATCTCATATCCATTACTAACATATTACAAACAGTGCATGAATCAAAAGGTCTTATTTTCTGGTTTTAATGGGGCTAAGGTTAAGATGAGGTAAAAGAGAGTAAAAGAAAAGGTTCAAATCAAAGATAGTAGAGCATTATAAAAAAAAAGATATTTCAAACAAGATATTCCATCAAAGCACATAAATTTTTCATCTTTAATCACCAATGCTTAATTTCGTTTGATTTTAAGCTTTTGCAACATAAAATCTTCAACATTTTTAATTGCTTAGGTTAAGGAGGCTACGAAACCAACCTTATTTATATTTTTATTATCATCATTTTTTTCTCATGTTTTTGTTTTTTTTTGTTTTTTTGCAAATTATATACTATCTCTTTCCTTCATTTGTTATCTTTAACAAAAGAATATAAATAATGTAATAATCCAATATGCATCCCACAATCATATATTAAAGTGTGTGTGTGTGTATGAAAATAAAGGTTTACAAATACTTGTTCAATGAGTATATAAACAAAATTAAGTAATAACAATGCGAGAGTTTATAAACCTGAATATTTCAAGAAGTATTTTGATAGACCTTGTTATGCATATTGCAAATAACCATTGAAAAATGTTAACCAAGATACGTCTTAAGAGTCAATAAAATTTCTCCTTACTCTACCATCTTAGTATCAACAATTTGCAAATGGTTTATGAAAAAGAAAACACAGTTAGTACCTAACCAAGATGATTTGCTGATTCTAAAAATTGTATTTCCTTCCTAGGACTGGATCCATCAAAAACATAAATGTTTCTTATGTGATGACTTGAGGAACCTGGCATTTCTACATATTTTTATATCTGTTGAATGTATGGGTTGAGTAGACATGAAGAAAAAGAAGACAAGATTTTATAGATAAGAACTTGAAAATGCAATCATACCACCTATATGTAGGCCAGCTGGAGTCTCATAGTCTCTCTCTCTCTCTCTCTCTCTCTATTTATTTATTTTTTATTTATTTATTTTTAAAAAAGCATGTGTATGTACAAGTAGTTGTGATTGTGACTCACATCTTCCCTTGGTTTTACGTTCAAAAATGGGTTAAATGCCCTCGATGGGTCGAGGATAGGCTTCCCATCTAATTTTCTTAAAAACTAGCAAATGGGTCTTTTTTAGTCAAATTCCTAAGATTAAGTCAATCATGTTCTTTGTGGAATTGTGACCATAAATTATGAATTGCATGATGCACAACTCTAGTAGGATGCGTCTCAAGAATCAATAAAAGATTATCTAAAGACTCGTTATATTTTGAAACAAATTCTGAATTTTGACAATTTTCACAAGCTTTGCAAAACACATGTCTTTGAACATGGTGGGCTAATAAAATCTACATTGTAAGATTTTTACAGTTGTTTTTTATAAGAAATGACTCTCACATGCCTCAAAATGATAAAATTTAATGACACTACTTACCTCATTGTCGGGAATGCATCTTTGAAATATTTAATTAGGACAATATTTGAATAAGTTAGGGTCAGCCCAATAAAATTTCTTCACTTCATTCAAAAACTTTCTTTTGTCTTAGGTACTTCAATAAGCTGGCAAATCTCCTAGAGCAAGAAAATTTATATTTTTAGCAAACCAAGGCATTGAACTAAGAGAAAGTAAGGATTCATCAGGAAAGTAATGATCGATTCGTGTGATGTCGAATATCAAATCTATTGTCACTTTTGATAAAAGATCTGCATCAACATTTTCAGTGCATTTTTCATTTGTGATTTCTTCCTAAGAATAAATCATTTGCAAATCTTTAGATTCTTCAATCTCATTTTCACTTGAAGTGATTTGAAATTGATTATGAACTGACACGATGAAAAGATTGATGTCTTCTCCTAAGTGCAGGAGTGTCGAAGTAATAAATAACCCGACAAGACTGGGGTCGAACCATAGGGAGGTTAATTGTACAAATTATGAACAATAATACAACAACAACAACAATAACAACAACAACAACAATAA